>NC_053491.1:490715458-490862958 GCF_905171775.1 Rana temporaria
ATCGTCCCGGGACGGTTCCCATTATTCCAGATCATCCAGAGCCTGGGGCCAACATGCCAAACTACCCCCCTCCCCCCAAGATGTATGAGCATTATGTGTCCGAAATATCCCCCCCCCCCCCAAATAAAAACAATTGGGCACTAATCTTCATGAATGCCCCTCCTCCCAGTACAAATCCACCCTCCTGCTGAAATCCCTCCTCCCAGCACAAATCTCTGTGCCCCCAAATCCCCCCAAGCACAAATAAATTATATGGGCGGGGTTTATATGGGGAGGGTTTATATGGGCGGGGTTTATATGGGGAGGGTTTATATGGGCGGGGTTTATATGGGCAGGGTTTATATGAGAGGGTTATATGGACGAGGTTTATATGGGCGGGGTTTATATGGGGGGGGGTTATATGGGCGGGGTTTATATGGGGAGGGTTTATATGGGCGGGGTTTATATGGGCGGGGTTTATATGGGCGGGGTTTATATGGAGAGGGTTTATATGGGCGGGGTTTATATGAGAGGGTTATATGGACGAGGTTTATATGGGCGGGGTTTATATGGGGGGGGGTTATATGGGCGGGGTTTATATGGGGAGGGTTTATATGGGCGGGGTTTATATGGGCGGGGTTTATATGGGCGGGGTTTATATGGAGAGGGTTTATATGGGCGGGGTTTATATGAGAGGGTTATATGGACGAGGTTTATATGGGCGGGGTTTATATGGGGGGGGGTTATATGGGCGGGGTTTATATGGAGAGGGTTTATATGGGTGGGGTTTATATGGGCAGGGTTTATATGGACGAGGTTTATATGGGCGGGGTTTATATGGGGGGGTTATATGGGCGGGGTTTATATGGGTGGGGTTTATATGGGCAGGGTTTATATGGACGAGGTTTATATGGGCGGGGTTTATATGGGCGGGGTTTATATGGAGATGGTTTATATGGGTGGGGTTTATATGGGCAGGGTTTATATGGACGAGGTTTATATGGGCGGGGTTTATATGGGGGGGTATATGGGCGGAGTTTATATGGAGAGGGTTTATATGGGTGGGGTTTATATGGGTGGGGTTTATATGGAGAGGGTTTATATGGGTGGGGTTTATATGGGCGGGGTTTATATGGGTGGGGTTTATATGGGTGGGGTTTATGTGGGTGGGGTTTATGTGGGTGGGGTTTATGTGGGCGGGATTTATATGGGGGGGGGGGTTATATGGAGATGGTTTATATGGGTGGGGTTTATATGGGTGGGGTTTATAAGGGTGGGGTTTATATGGAGAGGTTTATATGGGGGGGGGGGGTTATATGGGCGGGGTTTATATGGGTGGGGTTTATATGGAGAGGGTCTATATGGGCGGGGTTTATATGGAGAGGGTTTATATGGGCGGGGTTTATATGGGTGGGGTTTATATGGAGAGGGTTTATATGGACGAGGTTTATATGGGGGGGTTTATATGGGCGGGGTTTATATGGAGATGATTTATATGGGTGGGGTTTATATGGGCGGGGTTTATATGGAGAGGATTTATATGGGTGGGGTTTATATGGGCGGGGTTTATATGGAGAGGGTTTATATGGAGAGGATTTATATGGAGAGGGTTTATATGGGTGGGGGTTATATGGGCGGGGTTTATATGGAGAGGATTTATATGGGTGGGGTTTATATGGAGAGGGTTTATATGGGGGGGTTTATATGGTGGGGTTTATATGGGGGGGTTTATATGGGCGGGGTTTATATGGAGAGGGTTTATATGGGCAGGGTTTATATGGGCGGGGTTTATATGGGGGGGTTTATATGGGTGGGGTTTATATGGGTGGGGTTTATATGGAGAGGGTTTATATGGGCGGGGTTTATATGGGCGGGGTTTATATGGAGAGGGTTTATATGGGGGGGTTTATATGGTGGGGTTTATATGGGTGGGGGTTATATGGGGGGGTTTATATGGGCGGGGTTTATATGGGCAGGGTTTATATGGGCGGGGTTTATATGGGGGGGTTTATATGGGTGGGGTTTATATGGGTGGGGTTTATATGGGGGGGGGGTTATATGGAGATGGTTTATATGGGTGGGGTTTATATGGGGGGGTTTATATGGAGAGGTTTATATGGGTGGGGTTTATATGGGGGGGGGGGTTATATGGGGAAGGTTTATATGGGCGGGGTTTATATGGAGATGGTTTATATGGGTGGGGTTTATATGGGGGGATTTATATGGAGAGGGTTTATATGGGGAGGGTTTATATGGAGAGGGTTTATATGGGTGGGGTTTATATGGAGAGGGTTTATATGGGCGGGGTTTATATGGGTGGAGTTTATATGGGTGGGGTTTATATGGAGAGGGTTTATATGGGGGGATTTATATGGAGAGGGTTTATATGGGCGGGGTTTATATGGGTGGGGTTTATATGGGTGGGGTTTATATGGAGAGGGTTTATATGGACGAGGTTTATATGGGTGGGGTTTATATGGAGAGGGTTTATATGGGGGGGTTTATATGGGCGGGGTTTATATGGAGAGGGTTTATATGGACGAGGTTTATATGGGGGGGTTTATATGGGCGGGGTTATATGGGTGGGGTTTATATGGAGAGGGTTTATATGGGTGGATTTATATGGGGGGTTATATGGGTGGGGTTTATATGGGCGGGGTTTATATGGGTGGGGTTTATATGGAGAGGGTTTATATGGACGAGGTTTATATGGGGGGGTTTATATGGGCGGGGTTTATATGGAGAGGATTTATATGGGTGGGGTTTATATGGGCGGGGTTTATATGGAGAGGATTTATATGGGTGGGGTTTATATGGGCGGGGTTTATATGGAGAGGGTTTATATGGAGAGGATTTATATGGAGAGGGTTTATATGGGTGGGGTTTATATGGGCGGGGTTTATATGGAGAGGATTTATATGGGTGGGGTTTATATGGGCGGGGTTTATATGGGCGGGGTTTATATGGAGAGGATTTATATGGGTGGGGTTTATATGGAGAGGGTTTATATGAGCGGGTTATATGTACGGGGTTTATATGGGCGGGCATTATATGGGTGGGGTTTATATGGGCGGGGTTTATATGGGGGGTTTGTATGGGTGGGGTTTATATGGAGAGGGTTTATATGGGCGGGGTTTATATGGAGAGGGTTTATATGGGCGGGGTTTATATGAGAGGGTTTATATGGTGGGGGTTATATGGGCGGGGTTTATATGGAGAGGGTTTATATGGCAGGGTTTATATGGAGAGGGTTTATATGGGCGGGGTTTATATGGGTGGGGTTTATATGGGGGGTTTATATGGGCGGGGTTTATATGGAGAGGGTTTATATGGGCGGGGTTTATATGGGCGGGGTTTATATGGGTGGGGTTTATATGGGTGGGGTTTATATGGAGAGGGTTTATATGGGGGGGTTTATATGGAGAGGGTTTATATGGGCGGGGTTTATATGGGCGGGGTTTATATGGAGAGGGTTTATATGGGGGGGTTTATATGGTGGGGTTTATATGGGTGGGGTTTATATGGGGAGGTTTATATGGGTGGGGTTTATATGGCAGGGTTTATATGGGTGGGGTTTATATGGAGATGGAGAGGGTTTATATGGGTGGGGTTTATATGGCAGGGTTTATATGGAGATGGAGAGGGTTTATATGGGTGGGGTTTATATAGGTGGGGTTTATATGGCAGGGTTTATATGGGTGGGGTTTATATGGAGATGGAGAGGGTTTATATGGGTGGGGTTTATATAGGTGGGGTTTATATGGGCGGGGTTTATATGGAGAGGGTTTATATGGGTGGGGTTTATATGGGTGGGGTTTATATGGGGAGGTTTATATGGGCGGGGTTTATATGGAGAGGGTTTATATGGAGAGGTTTATATGCGCAAGGTTAATATGGGGTCTGGTCTGGTTACAACACATGGGGGGGGTCTGCCCCAGATACCACACATTAGGGGGGTCTACCTTGGGTACCAGACAGGGGGTCTGTTCTGGGTACAACATATGGGGGGATCTGCCCTGGGTACCACACATGGGGGGGGGTCTGCCCTGGGTACCACACATGGAGGGTCTGCCCTGGGTACCACACATGGGGGGATCTGCCCTGGGTAACACACATGGGGGGTCTGCCCCGGATACCACACATTGGGGGGTCTGCCTCGGGTACCAGACAGGGGAGTCTGTTCTGGGTACAACACATGGGGGATCTGCCCTGGGTACCACACATGGGGGGTCTGCCCTGGGTTACACACATGGAGGGTCTGCCCCGGATACCACACATTGGGGGGTCTGCCTCGGGTACCAGACAAGGGAGTCTGTCCTGGGTACAACACATATGGGGGGTCTGCCCTGAATACCACACATTGGGGGGGGGTCTGCCTCGGGAACCAGACGGGGGGGGGGTCTGTCCAGGTACCACACATGGAGCTGTGGGGTCTGCCCCGGGTTCCACACATGGGGGGGTCTTCCCCGAATACCACACATTGGGGGGTCTGCCTCGGGTATCACACATTGGGGGGGTCTGCCTCGTGTATCACACATGGAGGGTCTTCCCCGGATACCACACATTGGGGGGTCTGCCTCGGGTATCACACATGGAGGGTCTGCCCCGGATATCACACATTGGGGGGTCTGCCTCGGGTATCACACATTGGGGGGTCTGCCTCGGGTATCACACATTGGGGGGTCTGCCTCAGGTACCAGACAGGGGGGGGTCTATCCAGGTACCACACACATGGAGCTGGGGGGGGGGGTGTTCTCGATGGAAGAGGGACCCACTGTGTGCTCCTCCTCACCAGTGGCGGCCCGTCCATAGGGGGCGCATGGGCGCCGCCCCCCCTCTCCCCAAAGCCAGTAAAAAAATAAAAAAATAAAAAAAAATTTTTTGGGCCCTTTAAGAAAAAAAAAAGGTCCTTTAAGACGGTGCATGTTCAGGGTGAGCGCCGGTCAAAGACTCAGAGCACTGCTATAGCATCATTGAAGCGTCATGCCAATGCAGCAGGCAAGACGCTTCATTTGCAGTTTTTTTTAAGCTCTGTGGCTATGTGCTGTGCGCCATGAGCCAATCACTCTCCAGTGTCTCCACTCTCCTCTCTAATTGGGTCCTGCTGCTTCCTCACTGCAGAAGGAAATGGGCGGTGCTTTCCCCAGGGCAGTGTTACTTTCGCTTTTGACTCCAGGAGGACTAAGGTAAGTAACTTTATTAAAATACTTTATTTGTCTCATTGTCTGTCCTGTCCAGTGTCCCTGTCCACCCCATCCATGTCCAGTACCTTGTGCTGTATGCTCAGCCTGTACTGTGATCGGACTGAGAGAGGACAGGAGGGAGGGGGAGGGTGCCGTGCTTCACATCTCCTGTCTGTGTGTGAGGGCGCCATAGAGTACCTGCTTCCTGCAGCTGTGCTTTACAAATCTCTTATCTCTGTCTGTCTATCTAATCTATCTGACTGTCCTGCCTGTCCGTTCTCTCTATCTATCTTTCTATCTATCTATCTATCTATCTATCTATCTATCTATCTATCTATCTATCTATCTATCTATCTATCTATCTATCTATCTATCTATCTACCTCTCTATCTATCTATCTATCTATCTATCTATCTATCTATCTATCTATCTATCTATCTATCTATCTATCTATCTATCTATCTATAGATCTATCTATCTCTCTCTCTATCTATAGCTCTATGTCTCTATCTATCTATAGCTCTATCTATCTATAGCTCTATCTATCTCTCTCTCTATAGATCTCTCTCTCTCTCTATAGATCTATCTCTCTCTCTCTCTCTATAGATCTATGTCTCTATCTATCTATCTATGTCTCTATCTATCTATCTATCTATCTATCTATCTATCTATCTATCTATCTATCTATCTATTAGCTACCTCTGTCTAATTATCTATCTATTTATCTATCTAATTATCTGTCTGTCTATCTATATCTATCTGTCTGTTTAATTATCTATCTATCTATCTATCTATCTATCTATCTATCTATCTATCTATCTATCTATCTATCGCTATCTGCCTAATTATCTATTTATCTATCTAATTATCTATCTATATCTATCTGTCTGTCTGTTTAATTATCTATCTATCTATCTATCTATCTATCTATCTATCTATCTATCTATCTATCTATCTATCTATCTATCTATAGCTCTATGTCTCTATCTATCTATCTATCTATCTATCTATCTATCTATCTATCTATCTATCTATATCTCTATGTCTCTATCTATCTATCTATCTATCTATCTATCTATCTATCTATTTGTCTGTCTATCTAATTATCTATAGCTAGCTGTCTGTCTGATTATCTATCTATCTATCTATCTATCTATCTATCTATCTATCTATCTATCTATCTATCTATTAGCTACCTCTGTCTAATTATCTATCTATTTATCTATCTAATTATCTGTCTGTCTATCTATATCTATCTGTCTGTTTAATTATCTATCTATCTATCTATCTATCTATCTATCTATCTATCTATCTATCTATCTATCTATCTATCTATCTATCTATCTATCTATCGCTATCTGCCTAATTATCTATTTATCTATCTAATTATCTATCTATATCTATCTGTCTGTCTGTTTAATTATCTATCTATCTATCTATCTATCTATCTATCTATCTATCTATCTATCTATCTATCTATCTATCTATAGCTCTATGTCTCTATCTATCTATCTATCTATCTATCTATCTATCTATCTATCTATCTATCTATCTATCTATCTATATCTCTATGTCTCTATCTATCTATCTATCTATCTATCTATCTATCTATCTATTTGTCTGTCTATCTAATTATCTATAGCTAGCTGTCTGTCTGATTATCTATCTATCTATCTATCTATCTATCTATCTATCTATCTATCTATCTATCTATCTATCTATCTATATCCATCTAATTATCTATCTATATCTATATATCTGTCTGTTTAATTATCTATCTACAGCTCTATCTCTTTATCTATCTACAGCTCTATCTATCTATCTATCTACAGCTCTATCTATCTATCTATCTATCTATCTATCTATCTATCTATCTATCTATCTATCCATCTATCTATCTATCTATCTATCTATCGCGCTCTCTCTCTCTTTCTCTGTCTCTCTCTATCTGTTTAATTGTCTGTCTATCTATCTATCTATCTATCTATCGCTCTCTATCTAATTATCTATCTATATCTGTCTGTCTGATTATCTATCTATCTATCTATCTATCTATCGATCTATCTATCTATCGATCTATCTAATTATCTATATCTATATGTCTGTCTAATTATCTATCTATCTATCTATCTAATTATCTATCTGTATGTCTAATTATCTATCTATCTAATTATCTATAGCTCTATCTCTCTCCCCCTCCCTCCATCTATCTATCTGTTTAATTATCTATTTATCTATAGCTCTATCTAGCTATGTCTCTCTATCTATCTATCTGTCTGTCTGTCTATCTAATTATCTATCTAATTATATATAGCTCTATCTCTCGCTCCCTCCCCCTCCCTCTATCTATCTATCTATCTATCTATCTATAGCTATCTGCCTAATTATCTATTTATCTATCTAATTATCTATCTATATCTATCTATCTATCTATCTATCTATCTATCTATCTATCTATCTATCTATCTATCTATCTATCTATTTGTTTTATTATCTGTCTGTCTATCTATCTATCTGTCTCTCTGTCTGTCTGCAGGTCCCATTGTCTGCGAGTGGCGGGGGTTGACTGGGGTTTTGTTTGCGCCCCCCCAAAAAAATAGAGCACCAGCCGCCACTGCTCCTCACACTGTAGAAGAAGAGGTGTCAGTGCTCATCACATGATCCGCACACAGATCCTCGGGGTCCGGGAGATGCAGACAGATGTCTGGGGGAGGGGCTCTGATGTCATCCTACCCAGCAGGAGCCGTGAGGAAGGAAGGAAGTCTCCCATGCAGCTGAGATGAGGTCGGTAAACAGGGAGGATTGTACACCTCTTGGGGGGTGTAATTATTGTACTGGGGGGGAGACTTCTGCTACCCCCATGTCATGTGTAATGTGCTGTGCCCACTATGTCATGTGGTGTGGTATACCCATGTGTAATGTGCTGTGCCCACTATGTCATGTGGTGTGGTATACCCATGTGTAATGTGCTGTGCCCACTATGTCATGTGGTGTGGTATACCCATGTGTAATGTGCTGTGCTGCGGTGTGCCCACGTGTGGTGTGCCCATCATATTATGTAGTGTGCTCATATCTAATACGCTGTGCCCACCATGTCATGTAGTGTGGTGTGCCCACCGTGTCATGTAGTGTGGTGTGCCCACCGTGTCATGTAGTGTGGTGTGCCCACCGTGTCATGTAGTGTGGTGTGCCCACCGTGTCATGTAGTGTGGTGTGCCCACTGTGTGATGTAGTGTGGTGTGCCCACCGTGTCATGTAGTGTGGTGTGCCCACCATGTCATGTAGTGTGGTGTGCCCACCATATCATGTAGTGTGGTGTGCCCACCATGTCATGTAGTGTGGTGTGCCCACCATGTCATGTAGTGTGGTGTGCCCACCATGTCATATAGTGTGGTGTGCCCACTATGTCATGTAGTGTGGTGTGCCCACTATGTCATGTAGTGTGGTGTGCCCACTATGTCATATAGTGTGGTGTGCCCACCATGTCATGTAGTGTGGTGTTCCCACTGTGTGATGTAGTGTGGTGTGCCCACTATGTCATGTAGTGTGGTGTGCCCACTATGTCATGTAGTGTGGTGTGCCCACCATGTCATGTAGTGTGGTGTGCCCACCATGTCATGTAGTGTGGTGTGCCCACTGTGTGATGTAGTGTGGTGTGCCCACTATGTCATATAGTGTGGTGTGCCCACCATGTCATGTAGTGTGGTGTGCCCACTATGTCATATAGTGTGGTGTGCCCACCATGTCATGTAGTGTGGTGTGCCCACTATGTCATATAGTGTGGTGTGCCCACCATGTCATGTAGTGTGGTGTGCCCACCGTGTCATGTAGTGTGGTGTGCCCACCATGTCATGTAGTGTGGTGTGCCCACTATGTCATGTAGTGTGGTGTGCCCACCATGTCATGTAGTGTGGTGTGCCCACTATGTCATGTAGTGTGGTGTGCCCACCATGTCATGTAGTGTGGTGTGCCCACCATGTCATGTAGTGTGGTGTGCCCACTATGTCATGTAGTGTGGTGTGCCCACTATGTCATGTAGTGTGGTGTGCCCACTGTGTGATGTAGTGTGGTGTGCCCACCATGTCATGTAGTGTGGTGTGCCCACTATGTCATGTAGTGTGGTGTGCCCACCATGTCATGTAGTGTGGTGTGCCCACCATGTCATGTAGTGTGGTGTGCCCACCATGTCATGTAGTGTGGTGTGCCCACTTTGTCATGTAGTGTGGTGTGCCCACCATGTCATGTAGTGTGGTGTGCCCACCATGTCATGTAGTGTGGTGTGCCCACCGTGTCATGTAGTGTGGTGTGCCCACTTTGTCATGTAGTGTGGTGTGCCCACCATGTCATGTAGTGTGGTGTGCCCACCATGTCATGTAGTGTGGTGTGCCCACTATGTCATGTAGTGTGGTGTGCCCACCGTGTCATGTAGTGTGGTGTGCCCACTTTGTCATGTAGTGTGGTGTGCCCACCGTGTCATGTAGTGTGGTGTGCCCACTATGTCATGTAGTGTGGTGTGCCCACTATGTCATGTAGTGTGGTGTGCCCACCGTGTCATGTAGTGTGGTGTGCCCACCATGTCATGTAGTGTGGTGTGCCCACTTTGTCATGTAGTGTGGTGTGCCCACCATGTCATGTAGTGTGGTGTGCCCACCATGTCATGTAGTGTGGTGTGCCCACCATGTCATGTAGTGTGGTGTGCCCACTGTGTGATGTAGTGTGGTGTGCCCACCATGTCATGTAGTGTGGTGTGCCCACTGTGTGATGTAGTGTGGTGTGCCCACCATGTCATGTAGTGTGGTGTGCCCACTGTGTGATGTGCTCAGAGACAGTGTAAAAAAATGGAACAATGTTAAAGCTTGCCTGCAGAAGGGGACACATATGTAAGTCGCACACGAATATATATATATATATACAGAGATCACACCACACATGTGAGGTATCGCTGCAAACGTCAGAGCGAGAGCAATAATTCTAGAACTAAACCTCCTCTGTAACTCTAAACATGTAACCTGTAAAAAAATTCAAAGCTCCACCTGTGGCGATTTTTTCATATAGTAATTTTTAAAGCATCGCCTCTTGGAGATTTTTACGTAGTGTGCGCAATTTTACACCGTGACATGTTGGGTATCTATTTACTCTTTGCAACATCAACTCTAATATTTTAACAATAAAATTGGGTTACATAGTGTGTGCGTGCGTTTTTTTTTTTAATGCATTAGGATTTATTTAAGTGTATCCCCCCCCCCCCCAAAAAAAAAAATTGCCTTTGAGAAACTGGTGACCAAATACCGTGTGACATAAAAAATCTGCAACAATCGCCATTTTATTCTGTAGGGTCTCAGCTAAAAAAAAATATATATATATATATATATATATATATATATATATATATAAAATGTTTGAGGGTTCTAATTAATTAATTTTCTAGCAAGAAATACTGATATATATCTATATATATTTGTTGCTAGAAAATAAATAAATTATAACTCCCAAACATTATATATACATACATACATACATATATATATAAGTATTTGTTGCTAGAAAATAAATAAACTAGAACTACCAAACATTATACATACATATGTATAATATATATTATTATTTTTTTAATTATAAGTATATATCAGTATTTGTGGCTAGAAAATAAATAAATTAGAACCCCCCAAACAAACATTTTATATAATAAAAAAAAAAAAAAAAAAAAATATATATATATATATATATATATATATATATATATATATATATATATATATATATATATATATATATTTTTTATTATTATTATTATTATTATTATTATTATTATCATCAGTATTTGTTGCTAGAAAATGTATTAATTTGGGGGTTCTAATTAATTAATTGTCTAGCAACAAATACTGATATTGATATCTATATATAATGTTTGGGGGGTTCTAATTAATTTATTTTCTAGCAGCAAATACTGTTTTTTATATATATATATATATATATATATATATATATATATATATATATATATATATATATATATATATATATATATATATATATATATATATAAAAATATAAAACAGTATTTGTTGCTAGAAAATCAATAAGATAGGACCCCCAAATATTTGATATGTTTTTTTAAATAATTAATAATAATAATAATAATAATAATAATAATAATAATAATAAATAATAACAAAAAAAAAAAATATATATATATATATATATATATATATATATATATATATATATATATATATATATATATATATATATATAAATTATTATAAATATATATATATATATCAGTATTTGTTGCGAGAAAATAAATAAATTAGAACCCCCAAACATTATACATACATATGTATAATATATATTATTATTTTTTTAATTATAAGTATATATCAGTATTTGTGGCTAGAAAATAAATAAATTAGAACCCCCAAACAAACATTTTATATATTTGAAAAAAAAAAAAAAAAAAAAAAAAAATATATATATATATATATATATATATATATATATATATATATATATATATATTTTTTTTTTATTATTATTATTATTATTATTTTCATCATCAGTATTTGTTGCTAGAAAATGTATTAATTTGGGGGTTCTAATTAATTAATTGTCTAGCAACAAATACTGATATTGATATCTATATATAATGTTTGGGGGTTCTAATTATTTTTTTAAGCAAATACTGAAATCCTGATACTGGAAAGACTTTATAGACAGGGGGGGGCCCATCGGGGGACAGTAAGTGTTGCTGGAGTAATAAATTATGAGGAACAAGAGCTTGCAATCTATAATGATGACTCTGGACGTCCAATCACAAGACACCTGGAGGATTTCACTGTGAGAATAGAAACATTTCTTTATTATAATTACTAATATTATATAACTATTATTTTACTCCTGTTGGGTCCATGTTCTGCCCCGCGTGTCTTCCTAGGTTTGGCCCCCGGTGAAGTTACCCCCGGGGCCCCGCGTGTCTACCTAGGTTTGGCCCCCGGTGAAGTTCTGCCCCGGGGCCCCGCGTGTCTACCTAGGTTTGGCCCCCGGTGAAGTTACCCCCGGGGCCCCGTGTGTCTTCCTAGGTTTGGCCCCCGGTGAAGTTACCCCCGGGGCCCCGTGTGTCTTCCTAGGTTTGGCCCCCGGTGAAGTTACCCCCGGGGCCCCGCGTGTCTACCTAGGTTTGTCCCCCGGTGAAGTTACCCCTGGGGCCCCGCGTGTCTTCCTAGGTTTGGCCCCCGGTGAAGTTACCCCCGGGGCCCCGCGTGTCTACCTAGGTTTGGCCCCCGGTGAAGTTCTGCCCCGGGGCCCCGCGTGTCTACCTAGGTTTGGCCCCCGGTGAAGTTACCCCCGGGGCCCCGCGTGTCTACCTAGGTTTGTCCCCCGGTGAAGTTACCCCCGGGGCCCTGCGTGTCTTCCTAGGTTTGTCCCCCGGTGAAGTTACCCCCGGGGCCCCGCGTGTCTTCCTAGGTTTGGCCCCCGGTGAAGTTACCCCCGGGGCCCCGCGTGTCTTCCTAGGTTTGGCCCCCGGTGAAGTTACCCCCGGGGCCCCGCGTGTCTTCCTAGGTTTGTCCCCCGGTGAAGTTACCCCCGGGGCCCCGCGTGTCTTCCTAGGTTTGGCCCCCGGTGAAGTTACCCCCCGGGGCCCCGCGTGTCTTCCTAGGTTTGGCCCCCGGTGAAGTTACAGTAGAGCGAAGTTTGCTGACCCAGCAGCTGGGAATATCCCAGCCCTCCCTCCCCTCCTCGCAGACATATGGAAACAATGAATCTATTATACAATCAGATGGAAAGAATCTGATCCAAGAGGGCTGCACTACCAGATCTCTGCACTAGGGGGCGCCCCAGGACAAGAAAATTACTTTTCACACCTGCCCCCCCAGCAATAAGTGTGTCCTCCTCCCAATACATGTTTCTCGGAGTCATTTCCTGCTCCCCCCCCCTCTGTGTCAGCTGTCTACTTCTACCTGAATATAACACTCCTCGCACTCCCCCCCCTCCTCCAATCTGCCCCAGGGGAGTCCCCGCCCTGCTCTGCCCCCCCTCCTCCATCTCCGCACTCAGTCACTCCCCTCCACAGACACAGATTATCCTCAACTGGAAGACAAGACTGACAGAGAGGGGGAGACCCCCACCATCCGCAGCCTGGGGGGAGGGCAACAAGGTAGGACAGTGCCCCAGGACCCCCTGATATGGGGGACCCCCCAACTTTTCAGCCCGGTGCCTGACTTCTTTTCCCTTCTCCCTCTCCTTCTTCTTCCAACTTTGGAAACTTGTATCCTCAACTTACCCCTCAACTTACCCCTCTGCACCCCTTCTGGTGTTACCCCTCTGCACCCCTTTATATGATGGTGTTGCCCCTCTGCACCCCTTTATATGATGGTGTTGCCCCTCTGCACCCCTTTATATGATGGTGTTACCCCTCTGCACCCCTTTATATGATGGTGTTACCCCTCTGCACCCCTTTATATGATGGTGTTACCCCTCTGCACCCCTTTATATGATGGTGCTGCCCCTCTGCACCCCTTTATATGATGGTGCTGCCCCTCTGCACCCCTTTTTATGATGGTGTTCACCCCTTTACATGATGGTGTTACCCCTCTGCACCCCTTTATATGATGATGTTACCCCTCTGCACCCCTCTTTATTAATCAGACCCCCCCGTCTCTCCTCCGCTCCGAACGGCTCCGTTCTTTGTCTTCTTTCCTGGAGCCTTGTGTCATATCTGTGGGGGAGTCACAAGACTCTGGTGGGGGATCCCCAGACCCCGCCGCTACTCGGCTTGTGAATGGATTGGGCTCAGGACGGGGGGGGATGGGGGGGTTACATTCAGTTATATCTGCCGGGAGTTGGTTCCACACATCTACTACTCCTTCTGTGAAAGAATGATTGTGTTGTCCACACCGTGTTCTTCCTGTGTGGTATCTCCGTACGGCAGCAGACAACGGGCAGCCAACACATCGCCACATGGTGAAGAACTACAACTCCCAGCATATTCCATCAGCTCCCTGTCTGATCTGTAGCTAGAAGAACATGTTGGGGCTTGTAGTTTCACATCGGAGATCTACGGGACGCCTGATACCTTGTGCACCCCGACCATGGCCTTCTACCAAGCTTCCATTGTACCCCTCTCCTTCTACTGAACCCCAACTGTTCCATTGTACCCCTCTCCTAATATCCAGGCCCCTCTCCTACTGAACCTCAATTGTTCCATTGTACCCCTCTCCTAATGTTCAGACCCCTCTCCTTCTACTGAACCCCAACTGTTCCATTGTACCCCTCTCCTAATATCCAGACCCCTCTCCTTCTACTGAACCCCAACTGTTCCATTGTACCCCTCTCCTAATATCCAGACCCCTCTTCTTCTACTGAACCCCAACTGTTCCATTGTACCCCTCTCCTAATATCCAGGCCCCTCTTCTTCTACTGAACCCCAACTGTTCCATTGTACCCCTCTCCTAATATCCAGACCCCTCTCCTTCTACTGAACCCCAACTGTTCCATTGTACCTCTCTCCTAATATCCAGACCCCTCTCCTTCTACTGAACCCCAACTGTTCCATTGTACCCCTCTCCTAATATCCAGACCCTTCTCCTTCTACTAAACCCCAACTGTTCCATTGTACCCCTCTCCTAATATCCAGACCCCTCTCCTTTAACTGAACCCCAACTGTTCCATTGTACCCCTCTCCTAATATCCAGACCCCTCTCCTACTGAACCCCAATTGTTCCATTGTACCCCTCTCCTAATATCCAGACCCCTCTCCTTCTACTGAACCCCAACTGTTCCACTGTACCCCTCTCCTAATATCCAGGCCCCTCTCCTACTGAACCCCAATTGTTCCATTGTACCCCTCTCCTAATATCCAGACCCCTCTCCTTCTACTGAACCCCAACTGTTCCATTGTACCCCTCTCCTAATATCGAGACCCCTCTACTACTATACAGACCCCCCAATTGTTCCATTGTACCCCTCTCCTACTATACAGACCCTTCTCCTACTGAACCCCAATTGTTCCATTGTACCCCTCTCCTAATATCCAGACCCCTCTCCTTCTACTGAACCCCAACTGTTCCATTGTACCCCTCTCCTAATGTTCAGACCCCTCTCCTTCTACTGAACCCCAACTGTTCCATTGTACCCCTCTCCTAATATCCAGACCCCTCTCCTACTATCCAGCTGTTCCATTGTACCCCTCTCCACTATCCAGACCCCTCTCCTTCTACTGAACCCCAATTGTACCCCTCTCCTACTATACAGACCTCTCTCCTAATGAACCCCAATTGTTCCATTGTACCCCTCTCCTAATATCCTGACCCCTCTATTTTCACTGAACCCCAATTGTTCCATTGTAACCCTCTCTTATTATACAGACCCCTCTCCTTCCATGAAACCCCAACTGTTCCATTGTTCTCCTCTCCTAATATCCAGACCCCTCTCCTTCCACGAAACACCAATTATTCCATTGTACCCCTCTCCCAATATCGTAACCCCTCTCCTACTGAACCCCAATTGTTCCATTGTACCTCTCTCAATATCCAGACCCCTCTCCTACTGAACCCCAATTGTTCCATTGTACCCCTCTCCTTATATCCAGACCCCTCTCCTTCTACTGGACCCCAATTGTTCCATTGTACCCCTCTCCTACTATACAGACCCCTCTCCTATACAGACCCTTCTCCTACTGAACCCCAATTGTTCTATTGTACCCCTCTCCTACTATACAGGCCCCTCTCCTAATGAACCCCAATTGTTGCATTGTACCCCTCTCCTAATATCCTGACCCCTCTATTTTCACCGAACCACAATTGTTCCATTGTACCCCTCTCCTAATATCCAGACCCCTCTCTTTCCACAGAACCCCAATTGTTCTATTGTACCCCTCTCCTAATATCCAGACCCCTCTCCTTCCACTGAACCCCAGTTGTTCCATTGTACCCCTCTCCTAATATCCTGACCCTCTCCTACTGAACCCCAATTGTTCCATTGTACCCCTTTACTACTGAACCCCAATTGTTCCATTGTACCTCTCTCCACTATCCAGACCTTTCTCCTACTGAACCCCTATTGTTCTATTATACCCGTCTCCCAATATCCTGACCGCTCTCCTTCTGAACCCCAATTGTTCAATTATACCCCTCTCTCAATATCCAGACCCCTCTCCTACTGAACCACAATTGTTCCATTGTACCCCTCTCCCAATATCCAGACCCCTCTCATTCTACTGAACCCCAATTGTTCCATTGTACCCTTCTCCCAATTACCAGACCCCTCATCTTCCGCTGAACCCCAATTGTTCCATTGTACCCCTTTCCTACTATTCAGACCCCTCTGCTTCCACCGAACCCCAATTGTTCCATTGTACCCCTCTCCCAATATCCTGACCCCTCATCTTCCGCTGAACCCCAATTGTTCCATTGTACCCCTTTCCTACTATTCAGACCCCTCTGCTTCCACCAAACCCCAATTGTTCCATTGTACCCCTCTCCTAATATCCTGACCCCTCTCCTACTGAACCCCAATTGTTCCATTGTACCCCTCTCCTAATATCCTGACCCCTCTCCTTTTGAACCCCAATTGTTCCTATTGTCCAGACTGTTCTCTTTTCCCCAAACCCCAATTGTCCCATTGTACCCCTCTCCTACTATCCCGACCCCTCTTATTCCACTGAACCCCAAGTGTTCCATTGTACCCCTCTCCTAATATCCAGACCTCTCTCCTACTGAACCCCAATTGTTCCATTGTACCCCTCTCCTACTATCCTGACCCCTCTTATTCCACTGAACCCCAATTGTTCCATTGTACCCCTCTCCAAATATCCTGACCCCCCTCTCCTACTGAACCCCAACTGTTCTGTTGTACCCCTCTTCACTATCCAGACCCCTCTCCTATACAGACCTCTCTCCTACTGAACCCCAATTGTTCCATTGCACACCTCCCCTACTTTCCTGAACCTCTCCTTCCACTGAACCCCAATCTTTCCATTGTACCCCTCACCTACTATCCAGATCATTCTCCTTTCCCCAAACCCCAATTGTTTTTTAATTGCACCCCTCTTCTACTATCCAGACCCTTCTCCTTTTGCTGAACCCCAATTGTTCCATTGTACCCCTCTCCTATTATCCCCTCTGCTGCCACTGAACCCCAGTTGTTCCATTGTATCCCTCTATACTGACCCCTCTCGTTCTAATGTGCCCCTGTTATTCTATTGTACCCCTCGCCTACTACCCTGACCCCTCTCCATCCCATCAACTCATCTCCTGTCTGTTCTTCTTACTTTTCCACAACTTTTTACATATCGGTCACCACACTTCTTCTTCCACCCCCTCCGACCGTCCTTTGTTCCTCACCCCCTCGTCCTGTACTTTCCTCTTTCTTTCCCCCCTCTCTCCTCTCACTTCTCCATCTCTCTCCGGTCTCGGGATGGTCTGATTTGTGTCTTCTCTTTGTTCCTGAATCATGTTCTGGCACGGGCCGCAGTCATTGTTTGGGTGTTCTTTGTCGGTGCTGTGTCTTCATTAGACGTCTTTGTTATACTTTGTAATGATGGTTTATGTCTAGTAATAGGCCGATGTTTATGTCTAGTAATAGGCCGATCTTTATGTCTAGTAATAGGCCGATGTTTATGTCTAGTAATAGGCCGATGTTTATGTCTAGTAATAGGCCAATCTTTGGGCCAGATTCAGGTACATATGCGGCGGCGTAATGTATCGCATTTACGTTACGCCACCGCAAGTTTTATGGGCAAGTGCTTGATTCACAAAGCACTTGCCTGTAAAGTTGCGGCGACGTATCGTAAATCTCTCCGGCGCAAGCCCGCCTAATTCAAATGATCCGGGTAGGGGGCGTGGATCATTTAAATTAGGTGCGTTCCCGCGCCGAACGTACTGCGCATGCTCCGTTTTGAAATTTCCCGCCGTGCTTTGCGCGAAATTGCGTCGCACCAACGTGATTTTTTGAACGTCGGCGTGAGTTACGTCCTTTCCTATTCACGGACGAATTACGCAAAAAAAAAATGATCTAAATTCGAAGCGGGAACGACGGCCATACTTTAACATGGCAGGTCTATCTATACGCCACGAAATAGCAGCTTTAATTATACGCCGGGAAAAGCCGACTAGCGACAATGTAAGAGAATACGACGGCCGCGCGTACGTTCGTGAATCACCGGAAAAAGCTAATTAGCATACCCGACGCGGAAAACGACGCAAACTCCACCCAGCGGGCGCCAAAGTATTACACCTACGATCCGAAGGCGTACGAAGGCGTACGCCTGTCGGATCGAAGCCAGAAGCCGTTGTATCTTGGTTTGAAGATTCAAACTAAAGATACGACGCGGGAAATTTGAAAGTACGCCGGAGTATCAGTAGATACTCCGGTGTACTTCTTCTGTAAATCTGGACCTTTATAGGCCGATCTTCATGTCTAGTAATAGGCCGATCTTTATGTCTAGTAATAGGCCGATCTTCATGTCTAGTAATAGGCCGATCTTCATGTCTAGTTATAGGCCGATCTTCATGTCTAGTAATAGGCCGATCTTTATGTCTAGTAATAGGCCGATCTTCATGTCTAGTAATAGGCCGATCTTCATGTCTAGTTATAGGCCGATCTTCATGTCTAGTAATAGGCCGATCTTTATGTCTAGTAATAGGCCGATCTTCATGTCTAGTAATAGGCCGATCTTTATGTCTAGTAATAGGCCGATCTTCATGTCTAGTAATAGGCCGATGTTTATGTCTAGTAATAGGCCGATCTTCATGTCTAGTAATAGGCCGATCTTCATGTCTAGTAATAGGCCGATCTTTATGTCTAGTAATAGGCCGATCTTCATGTCTAGTTATAGGCCGATCTTCATGTCTAGTTATAGGCCGATCTTCATGTCTAGTAATAGGCCGATCTTTATGTCTAGTAATAGGCCGATCTTCATGTCTAGTAATAGGCCGATCTTTATGTCTAGTAATGGGCCGATCTTTATGTCTAGTAATAGGCCGATCTTCATGTCTAGTAATAGGCCGATCTTCATGTCTAGTAATAGGCCGATCTTTATGTCTAGTAATAGGCCGATCTTCATGTCTAGTTATAGGCCGATCTTCATGTCTAGTTATAGGCCGATCTTCATGTCTAGTAATAGGCCGATCCAGGGGTCAAGTCCTGGGGAAAAAAGTGTGGGAACTCACCCAAGATTCCCCACCCGCCTCAAAAAAATTTAAATTGCATGTGTGTGTTTTATGTACTACTTTTTTTTAACAAATAAACTTCCTCAGTCTGCACAACTACTCCCCCCCCATCCCCCAGTCTGCACAACTACTCCCCCCCCATCCCCCAGTCTGCACAACTACTCCCCCCCCATCCCCCAGTCTGCACAATTACTCCCCCCATCCCCCAGTTTGCACAACTACTCCCCCCCCATCCCCCAGTCTGCATAACTACTCCCCCCATCCCCCATCCCTCACAATTACTCCCCCCATCCCCCAGTCTGCACAATTACTCCCCCCATCCCCCAGTCTGCACAACTACTCCCCCCATCCCCCAGTCTGCACAACTACTCCCCCCCCATCCCCCAGTCTGCACAACTACTCCCCCCCCCATCCCCCACAATTACTCCCCCCCATCCCCCATCCCTCACAATTACTCCCTCAGTCTGCACAATTACCGCAACGCCCCCCCCCCCCAGTTGCACGGGGAAGAAATGAGAGAGAAGCAGAGGCAAAGAAAAAATAATTCAGGGAGGAGAGGGGGTTTTGCAGATAGCTCACGTACCTTACAACTCTGGTTAGTCATATAAGTCCATGCTGGAGGCTCCATGCAGGCTGGACTGTGGGCGGAAACAAAGGGGAGGAGGAATTTGGATTGGACAGACGGCCGAGTGGGGGATGAGCTAGGAAGACAAGCAGATACAGCCCGACTCGTGTGTGAAACAAACAAGGAGAGGGAGGATGGAAGGGAGCATTATGGCACTTTGGCGCCCCACCTCTGCAGGTGCTAGGGTGAACTGCACCCCACCACTAGAGCCGAGACTTTGTTACGGCAGCCGCTGGAGGAGGAGGAATAGGCGGACCGAGGGAGGGGAGGACAGACGCGCCCCGGTTACTATGGGAACGACGTTCCTGCTGTGGAAAAGGTATAGGAACGTCGTTCCCATGCGTTCCCGCAGGACTCGAGCCCTGGGCCGATCTTTATGTCTAGTAATAGGCTGATCTTCATGTCTAGTAATAGGCCGATCTTCATGTCTAGTTATAGGCCGATCTTCATGTCTAGTAATAGGCCAATCCTTATGTCTAGTAATAGGCTGATCTTTATGTCTAGTAATATGTTGGGTGGTGGATTGCAGAGGCCTCAATGCAGAGAATGAATCCCACTCCCGCCTCCTGCACTGACAGGTCCTCTTTCCCCGGAGCCACCCGGCTTTAGTTTGCCAGGAAGTCAACAATCTCCTTAGCAACATCATATCTCTCTCTCTCTGCCAGGCCCCCTCCAGCTGCACCATCACTGTTATTATTAACACTTCCTGTGATGTCACCACCACCATGGCACACGGTCTCCAGTCATGACCCTTTAACGCCCCGTACACACGATCGGATTTTTCCGTCGGAAAAACCTTGGATGGTTTTTCAGACGGAATTCCGCTCAAGCTTGGCTTGCATACACGCGGTCACACAGAAGTTCTCTGAACTTTCGACCGTCAAGAACGTGGTGATGTACAACGCTATGACGAGCCAAGAAAATGAAGTCCAATGCCTCCGAGCCTGCGTCAAATTGTTTCCGAGCATGCGTCTGAATTGCTACAGGCGATTGTAATTTCCGATAGGAATTTTTTCCGTCGGAAAAATCGAGAACCAGCTCTCAATCTTTTGTTGGCGGAAATTCCGACAGCAAAAGTCAGATGGAGCCTACACACGGTCGGAATTTCCATTCAAAATCTCACATTGGACTTTTGCTTTTGGAAAATTCAGTTGTGTGTACGGGGCAGAAGAGTTCTTCGTAGGCGGATGAGCGTCTATATGTGGGCCAAGGTGATCAAAAGTGTATGAGAAGGCCCATTTCTGTCCTCCTGACCATCTTTGTATCTAGTTTGGCCCAACTACAGCTCCAGAAGGGCCAATCCACCCATAAATTGACTCACCTCTTGGCTTTCCATGCCCACCTGGTGCTCCAATGGTGAGATTTTTGTACCGTCCAGCTTCAACTTTCTGATGCGCCTCCTAAAGGGGGTCTCGTCTTGTGTCTGTTGGATTTTGCTTTAAAGGGGTTGTAAAGGTTTTTATTTTCTAAATTGGTTCCTTTAAGCTCGTGCATTGTTGGTTCTCTTACCTTTTCCTTCCTTTTCCCTTCTAAATGTCTTTTTCTCTTTGTCTGAACTTCTCACTTACTGTTCCTCCTCAGTAAGCTTGCCCCCATCATCCGAGCCGTTCTGGCCGGGGGTTAGTCAGCGTGCTCGCCCCCCGCCTTGGGACTACATCCCTGCGGGGAGACGCTGTGCCCCCATCATCCGAGCCGTTCTGGCTGGGGGTTAGTCAGCGTGCTCGCCCCCCGCCTTGGGACTACATCCCTGCGGGGAGACGCTGTGCCCCCATCATCCGAGCCGTTCTGGCTGGGGGTTAGTTGGCGTGCTCGCCCCCCGCCTTGGGACTACATCCCGGCGGGGAGACGCTGTGCCCCCATCATCCGAGCCGTTCTGGCTGGGGGTTAGTTGGCGTGCTCGCCCCCCACCTTGGGACTACATCCCTGCGGGGAGACGCTGTGCCCCATCATCCGAGCCGTTCTGGCTGGGGGTTAGTTGGCGTGCTTGCCCCCCACCTTGGGACTACATCCCTGCGGGGAGATGCTGTGCCCCCATCATCCGAGCCGTTCTGGCTGGGGGTTAGTCAGCGTGCACGCCCCCTCCCTTGGGACTACATCCCTGCGGGGAGACGATCATCCGAGCCGTTCTGGCTGGGGATTAGTCAGCGTGCTCGCCCCCTCCCTTGGGACTACATCCCTGCGGGGAGACGCTGTGTTCACAAGGATGTAGTCCCAAGGGAGGGGGCGAGCACGTTGACTAACCCCCAGCCAGAACGGCTCGGATGAGCGTCTCCCCGCAGGGATGTAGTCCCAAGGGAGGGGGGCGAGCACGTTGACTAACCCCCAGCCAGAACGGCTCAGATGAGCGTCTCCCCGCAGAGATGTAGCCCCAAGGGAGGGGGGGGGGCGAGCACGCCGACTAACCCCCAGCCAGAACGGCTCGGATGAGCGTCTCCCCGCAGGGATGTAGTCCCAAGGGAGGGGGCGAGCACGTTGACTAACCCCCAGCCAGAACGGCTCGGATGAGCGTCTCCCCGCAGGGATGTAGTCCCAAGGGAGGGGGCGAGCACGCTGACTAACCCCCAGCCAGAACGGCTCAGATGAGCGTCTCCCCGCAGAGATGTAGCCCCAAGGGAGGGGGGGGGGGGCGAGCACGCTGACTAACCCCCAGCCAGAACGGCTCGGACGAGCGTCTCCCCGCAGGGATGTAGTCCCAAGGGAGGGGGGGGGGGGCGAGAACGCCGACTAACCCCCAGCCAGAACGTCTCGGATGAGCGTCTCCTCGCTCCTATAATTAGGTTAACATTATGGAAAATGCAATTGGATAAGTAAGACTCTCTGGCAAAGTTTCACACCTCTCGATCAACACCCTGTCTGAGGAACCTTTCCCATGAACCTCTTCTGTTCTGTCCCAGCAGGACAACCTTGGATGAAACCCTGATAGAGTTTAAAGTGGACCCATGTGGTCCCCATAGGTGGCCGCCAAACTAGACATTATCTGAACCAAATACCTTTATCTTGTCTCATCAGACCACAGGACATGGTTCCAGTAATCCATGTCCTTAGTCTGCTTGTCTTCAGCAATCTGTTTGCGGACTTTCTTGTTTTTTATTATGTTTAGAAGAGACTTCCTTCTGGGATGACCAATTTGATGCAGTGTGCGGCGTATGGTCTGAGCACTGACAGGCTCACCCCCCCCCCACACCCCTTCAGCAATGCTGGCAGCACTCATACGTCTATTTCCCAAAGACAACCTCTGGATATGATGCTGAGCACGTGACCTCAACCTCTTTGGTGGACCATGGCGAGGCCTGTTCTGAGGGGAACCCGTCCTGTTATACCGCTGTATGGTCTTGGCCACCTCAGTTTCAGGGTCTTGCCAATCTTCTTGTAGCCTAGGCCAGTGATGGAGAACCTTGGCACCCCAGATGTTTTGGAACTACATTTCCCATGATGCTTATCTACACTGCAGAATGCATGAGCATCATGGGAAATGTGGTTCCAAAACATCTGAGGTGCCAAGGTTCACCATCACTGGCCTAGGCCATCTTTATGTAGAGCAACAATTATTTTTTTCCGATCCTCAGAGAGTTCTTTGCCATGAGGTGTCATGTTGTCCTTCCAGTGACCAGTATGAGAGAGTGAGAGCGATAACACCAAATTTAACACACCTGCTCCCCATTCACACCTGAGACCTTGTAACACTAACGAGTGACTTGGACCCATGTAATCCTTATGGGTGGCCGGATGTAAGTAGACTAGCATCTATACCAGCCTGCAATCGGGTCAAAAAAGTGGACCTGGATGCAAAATGAATCTGGACAGACCCATATAGGTCTCCACCTACATCTGACCACCTATGGGATCCATTGCGGTCTGTCTTTGAGCATGAGCCAAAAAGTGCCAGACCACCCATGTGAAGAGGCCTTGAGATATAAGTGATCGGTGTGTGATGTAGGGATCGGCCTCCACCCAGACATGAAATGTCACATTGGGAAGGATGAAGTAGTCTGGTTTATGAGGAGGTCTCCATGTGGCCTCCATTGTTCTTTGTTGTTCTCTTTTTGTTTTTCCTCCTCGTTGTTCTTGTCTCTGCGGTTTATGTTTTTCCATCACCCCTCCCACCAGCTTCTCTCGCTCCACAGACGATGAATCACAACTCAGATTCCTCAGATGGTTTCTAACAATCAGTTTTATGTAAGACGAGACGCACCACACCCGACCAGCCTGTCCTCACCCACCCAAACCTCGTCCAGGAGCACCGGCGGCGTCACAAGTTCAACATCAACCTACCAGCCAGATCATGAGTCACCAAAACCCGACCGTCCCGACCGGCCCGCCTGCTGGAGCTTCAACACCCAGTGTTATCTGGTGTCAGATTATTGTTATATAACCAGGTGTCACCTTATTGTCCCATATCACCTGGGGTCACCCTATTGTCCCATATCACCTGGGGTCACCCTATTGTCCCATATCACCTGGGGTCACCCTATTGTCCCATATCACCTGGGGTCACCCTATTGTCCCATATCACCTGGGGTCACCCTATTGTCCCATATCTCCTGGGGTCACCCTATTGTCCCATATCACCTGGGGTCACCCTATTGTCCCATATCACCTGGGGTCACCCTATTGTCCCATATCTCCTGGGGTCACCCTATTGTCCCATATCTCCTGGGGTCACCCTATTGTCCCATATCTCCTGGGGAGGGTCACCCTATTGTCCCATATCTCCTGGGGTCACCCTATTGTCCCATATCTCCTGGGGTCACCCTATTGTCCCATATCTCCTGGGGTCACCCTATTGTCCCATATCACCTGGGGTCACCCTATTGTCCCATATCTCCTGGTGTCACCTTATTGTCCCATATCTCCTGGTGTCACCTTATTGTCCCATATCTCCTGGTGTCACCTTATTGTCCCATATCTCCTGGGGTCACCCTATTGTCCCATATCACCTGGTGTCACCCTATTGTCCCATATAGCCCAATATCACCAGGTGTCACCCTATTGTCCCATATCTCCTGGTGTCACCCTATTGTCCCATATCTCCTGGGGTCACCCTATTGTCCCATATCTCCTGGTGTCACCTTATTGTCCCATATCTCCTGGTGTCACCTTATTGTCCCATATCTCCTGGTGTCACCTTATTGTCCCATATCTCCTGGGGTCACCCTATTGTCCCATATCTCCTGGGGTCACCCTATTGTCCCATATCTCCTGGGGTCACCCTATTGTCCCATATCACCTGGGGTCACCCTATTGTCCCATATCTCCTGGGGTCACCCTATTGTCCCATATCACCTGGGGTCACCCTATTGTCCCATATAGCCCAATATCACCTGGTGTCACCCTATTGTCCCATATCACCTGGTCTCACCCTATTGTCCCATATAGCCCAATATATAGCCCAATATCACCTGGGGTCACCCTATTGTCCCATATCTCCTGGGGTCACCCTATTGTCCCATATCACCTGGTGTCACCCTATTGTCCCATGTAGCCAAATATCACCTGGGGTCACCCTATTGTCCCATATAACCAGGTGTCACCCTATTGTCCCATATAGCCCAATATCACCAGGGGTCACCCTATTGTCCCATATAACCTGGTGTCACCCTATTGTCCCATATTGCCCAATATTACCTGGGGTCACCCTATTGTCCCATATAACCTGGTGTCACCCTATTGTCCCATATTGCCCAATATTACCTGGGGTCACCCTATTGTCCCATATAACCTGGTGTCACCCTATTGTCCCATATAACCTGGTGTCACCCTTTTGTCCTATATAGCCCAATATCACCAGGGGTCACCCTATTGTCCCATATAACCTGGGGAGGGTCACCCTATTGTCCCATATAACCTGGGGAGGGTCACCCTATTGTCCCATATAACCTGGTATCACCCTATTCTATATAACCTGGGGAGGGTCACCCTTTTGTCCCATATAACCTGGGGAGGGTCACCCTATTGTCCCATATAACCTGGGGAGGGTCACCATATTGTCCCATATAACCTGGTGTCACCCTATTGTCCCATATAACCTGGTGTCACCCTATTGTCCCATATCACCTGGTGTCACCCTATTCTATATAACCTGGGGAGGGTCACCCTTTTGTCCCCTATCACCTGGGAAGGGTCACCCTATTGTCCCATATAACCTGGGGAGGGTCACCCTATTGTCCCATATATCACGGGGTCACCCTATTGTCCCATATAACCTGGGGAGGGTCACCCTATTGTCCCATATAACCTGGGGAGGGTCACCCTATTGTCCCATATAACCTGGTGTCACCATATTGTCCCATATAACCTGGTGTCACCCTATTCTATATAACCTGGGGAGGGTCACCCTATTGTCCTATATAGCCTGGTGTCAACCTTTTCTCCCATATAACCCAATATTACCCACTGTCACCCTATTGCCCTTTTATGATACAATATCATCCAATGTTACCCTATTGTCCCAAATATCACCCGGTGTCCCCTATTTTCTCATCTGGGGACGCTGTGTAATATTTGGGGACGCTGTGTAATATTTGTAATATAAAAGGACAGTGAGAAAAAAAGGGGAAACATTTCTCAGGTAATGGAGGAGATACCGGATGATATTGGGGAATAAGAGATGATGCTGCACAACAAAGGTAGCCCTACCACTGCACACCTCACCCGGCCCGAGTGGTAAGCAAGTAAAAGCAACCTCAGCTCGATTCATCCAGATCACAACTCCAACATGTTTCACCCCCACTCTCCGGGGCTTAATCATGCTCAGCTCGATTCATCCAGATCACAACTCCAACATGTTTCACCCCCACCTCCGGGGCTTAATCATGCTCAGCTCGATTCATCCAGATCACAACTCCAACATGTTTCATCCCCACCCTCCGGGGCTTAATCATACTCAGCTCGATTCATCCAGATCACAACTCCAACATGTTTCACCCCCACCTCCGGGGCTTAATCATGCTCAGCTCGATTCATCCAGATCACAACTCCAACATGTTTCACCCCCACCTCCGGGGCTTAATCATGCTCAGCTCGATTCATCCAGACCAGAACTCCAACATGTTTCACCCCCACCTCCGGGGCTTAATCATGCTCAGCTCGATTCATCCAGATCACAACTCCAACATGTTTCACCCCCACTCTCCGGGGCTTAATCATACTCAGCTCGATTCATCCAGATCACAACTCCAACATGTTTTACCCCCACTTCCAGGGCTTAATCATGCTCAGCTCGATTCATCCAGATCACAACTCCAACATGTTTCACCCCCACCTCCGGGGCTTAATCATGCTCAGCTCGATTCATCCAGATCACAACTCCAACATGTTTCACCCCCACTCTCCGGGGCTTAATCATACTCAGCTCGATTCATCCAGATCACAACTCCAACATGTTTCATCCCCACCCTCCGGGGCTTAATCATACTCAGCTCGATTCATCCAGATCACAACTCCAACATGTTTCACCCCCACCCTCCGGGGCTTAATCATGCTCAGCTCGATTCATCCAGACCACAACTCCAACATGTTTCACACCCACCCAAATTTTTTTTCTAAACGTTATTAAGGGGAAATCCGTTTTCATTTTTGACCAAACTGATAAAAAATAATTGGAAGGAGCAGGATGGAAAACTTTTCAGGAACAAACTTTCATTTTCCCCCAACAGTGAATGTGGTTTTCATTTCGGGAAATGACATTCATTCCAAAATCCAACGGTAAAAGCGAACCCGGCTTTAGTCTTCAACACCGATTGGTCTGCTGTATACAAGGCGGAAGGTGGAGCTTACAGCACGGGGGCTGGCCAATCGGTCGCAGGCATTTGTATTTTTTTACAGCTGTTGTCGGGCAGAATATACTGTATGTTTTTAAAGGGGAGGAAGGAGGGGGAGGAAGGAGGGGGAGGGGCAGCTGTGGAGAAGATGTCTATCATGGACTCGGAACAGATCAGAGCCGTTGGTTGCTAGGATGCTGTCAGCAGAACAGAGCCGTTGGTTGCTAGGATGCTGTCAGCAGAACAGAGTGGTTGGTTGCTAGGATGCTGTCAGCAGAACAGAGTGGTTGGCTGCTAGGATGCTTTCAGCAGAACAGAGCCGTTTGTTGCTAGGATGCTGTCAGCAGAACAGAGCCGTTGGTTGCTAGGATGCTGTCAGCAGAACAGAGCGGTTGGTTGCTAGGATGCTGTCAGCAGAACAGAGCGGTTGGTTGCTAGGATGCTGTCAGCAGAACAGAGTCGTTGGTTGCTAGGATGCTGTCAGCAGAACAGAGCGGTTGGTTGCTAGGATGCTGTCAGCAGAACAGAGCGGTTGGTTGCTAGGATGCTGTCAGCAGAACAGAGTCGTTGGTTGCTAGGATGCTGTCAGCAGAACAGAGCCGTTGGTTGCTAGGATGCTGTCAGCAGAACAGAGCGGTTGGTTGCTAGGATGCTGTCGGCAGAACAGAGTCGTTGGTTGCTAGGATGCTGTCAGCAGAACAGAGCCGTTGGTTGCTAGGATGCTGTCAGCAGAACAGAGTGGTTGGTTGCTAGGATGATGTCAGCAGAACAGAGTCGTTGGTTGCTAGGATGCTGTTGGAAGCATGGAGCAGTGATTGCTGGAATGCTGTTGGCAGCACAGTGCTGTTGGTTGCTGGGATGCTGTCGGCAGAACAGAGCTGTTAGTTGCTAGGATGCTGTCGGTAGCGCGGCACCGTTGGTTGCTAGGATGCTGTCGGCAGCACAGTGCCATTGGTTGCTAGGATGCTGTTGGTAGCGCTGCACCTTTTGTTGCTAGGATGCTGTCGGCAGCACAGTGCCATTGGTTGCTAGGATGCTGTCGGCAGTACGGCACAGTTGGTTGCTAGGATGCTGTCGGTAGCGCGGCACCGTTGGTTGCTAGGATGCTGTCGGCAGCACGGAACCTTTTGTTGCTAGGATGCTGTCGGCACTCGGCACCGTTGGTTGCTAGGATGCTGTCGGCAGCACAGTGCCATTGGTTGCTAGGATGCTGTCAGCAGAACAGAGCCGTTGGTTGCTAGGATGCTGTCGGCAGCACAGTGCCATTGGTTGCTAGAATGCTGTCGGTAGCGCGGCACCTTTTGTTGCTAGGATGCTGTCGGCAGCACAGTGCCATTGGTTGCTAGGATGCTGTCGGCAGTACGGCACAGTTGGTTGCTAGGATGCTGTCGGTAGCGCGCCACCGTTGGTTGCTAGGATGCTGTCGGCAGCACGGAACCTTTTGTTGCTAGGATGCTGTCGGCACTCGGCACCGTTGGTTGCTAGGATGCTGTCGGCAGCACAGTGCCATTGGTTGCTAGGATGCTGTCAGCAGAACAGAGCCGTTGGTTGCTAGGATGCTGTCGGCAGCACAGTGCCATTGGTTGCTAGAATGCTGTCGGTAGCGCGGCACCTTTTGTTGCTAGGATGCTGTCGGCAGCACAGTGCCATTGGTTGCTAGGATGCTGTCGGCAGTACGGCACAGTTGGTTGCTAGGATGCTGTCGGTAGCGCGGCACCGTTGGTTGCTAGGATGCTGTAGGCAGCAAGGCACTGTTGGTTGCTAGGATGCTGTCGGCAGCACAGTGCCATTGGTTGCTGGGACACAGGAGGTCACCTGAACCATAACAGGCAATGATGCTAGTGGGGTACTGGGGGGGATTGGAGTTCTAGTGCCCAAACTTCTACTCCAAGGGATGTGTGAATAAAACATTCGCATAGCGAGTCGCCCAGGAAAACCTTCGCTCTGTGCAAATAGAGGAAATAACGAATGTTATGAGGCTATTCCCTGTGCAGATCGAATGTTTTTTATTGATTTAAAGCAGAAAACACTTGGTCACTGCGCTGTGTCTGTGGAGGAGCGGTGTTGTCACATGTGGGCAGCACTATAGAACACCTCCCCCTCTCCTTATCTCCATAACTAGAGGGGAGGTGTTCTGTAGTCTTCCCAGACCCTTCCTTCTCCACGCAAACTATAACTCTTCATCATCATTGGGGCCGATATAGACAGGGGCCAAACTAGTCAGGGGCCGATATAGACAGGGGCCAAACTAGTGAGGAATGAATATAGACAGGGGCCAAACTGGTCAGGAATGAATATAGACAGGGGCCAAACTAGTCAGGGGCCGATATAGACAGGGGCCAATATAGACAGGGGCCAAACTAGTCAGGGGCCGATATAGACAGGGGCCAATATAGACAGGGGCCAATATAGACAGGGGCCAAACTGGTCAGGAATGAATATAGACAGGGGCCAAACTAGTCAGGGGCCGATATAGACAGGGGCCGATATAGACAGGGGCCAAACTAGTCAGGGGCAAATATAGACAGGGGCCAAACTAGTGAGGAATGAATATAGACAGGGGCCAAACTAGTCAGGGGCCGATATAGACAGGGGCCAAACTAGTCAGGGCCCGATATAGACAGGGGCCAAATTAGTCAGGGCCCGATATAGACAGGGGCCAAACTGGTCAGGGCCCAATAAAGACAGGGGCCAAACTAGTCAGGGGCCGATATAGACAGGGGCCAAACTAGTCAGGGGCCGATATAGACAGGGGCCAAACTAGTCAGGGGCAAATATAGACAGGGGCCAAACTAGTCAGGGGCCGATATAGACAGGGGCCAAACTAGTCAGGGGCCGATATAGACAGGGGCCAAACTAGTCAGGGGCCGATATAGACAGGGGCCAAACTAGTCAGGGGCAAATATAGACAGGGGCCAAACTAGTCAGGGGCAAATATAGACAGGGGCCAAACTAGTGAGGAATGAATATAGACAGGGGCCAAACTAGTCAGGGGCAAATATAGACAGGGGCCAAACTAGTCAGGGGCAAATATAGACAGGGGCCAAACTAGTGAGGAATGAATATAGACAGGGGCCAAACTAGTCAGGAGCCAATATAGAAAGGGGCCAAACTAGTCAGGGGCCAATATAGACAGGGGCCAAACTAGTCAGGGGCCAAACTTCCTTTAGGGGGATTGGGCTGCCCCTCGCCTATCCATGGGATGCCTGCGCTTCCATAGTGGAGACTCTCATACATTCAGTAGTGTTGGGACTGCAGGTAATACAGGGGGGGGGAGGGGGTCTCGCAGCCCACGCATGCGTTTACAAAGATGTGCGCACTAACCCCCGGTATATAACAGACTGTTGGACGGGTTATTCTGGTTGGTGAGTTATGGAATGTTCTGTTTTTGTCTTTCATGCTTTTGCCTTTCCATGTGCTCCTTGCTGTGAGGGCCACTCATAGGTGGGGGCGGGACCGGGGGCAAATATAGACGGGGCCAAACTAATCAGGGGGCCAAACTCGTTAGAGGCAGATATAGATGGGGGCCAAACTAGTCAGGGGGCCAAATATAGACAGGGGCCAACTAGTCAGGGGGCCAAACTAGTCAGGAGGGCCAAACTCATTTGCCCCTGACCAAACTAGTCAGGGGCAAATATAGTCAGGGGCCAAATTAGTCCAGAGCAAATATAGACGGGGCCAAACTAGTCAGGGGCAAATATAGTCAGGGGGCCAAACTAGTCAGGGGGAAATATAGTCAGGGGCCAAACTAGTCAGGAGCAAATATCGACAAGGGGCCAAACTAGTCAGGGGCAAATATAGTCAGGGGGCCAAACTAGTCAGGGGGAGATATCGACAGGGGCCAAACTAGTCAGGGGCAAATATCGACAGGGGCCAAACTAGTCAGGGGCAAATATAGTCAGGGGGCCAAACTAGTCAGGGGGAAATATCGACAGGGGCCAAACTAGTCAGGGGCAAATATCGACAGGGGGTCAAACTAGTCAGGGGAAAATATCGACAGGGGCCAAACTAGTCAGGGGCAAATATCGACAGGGGCCAAACTAGTCAGGGGTAGTGTTGCTCACGAATATTCGCATTGCGAATATTCGACTCGAATATAGCATATTCGAGAAATCGCGCTATATTTCGCATTTCGCGGTGAATATTCGCAATTCCGAATATTCGCATTTTTTCAATTTGATTTTTAAAACAGATCACATCCTATCGACGTCTAAAAGCATTGCTGGTATGATTAGAGACCCTGGGCCGAGTAGCTAAGCTGAGGCGATCCTATTATGTTGCCAAATTGAAAAAAAAAAAATTGCGATTTTTCGCTATTGCGAATGCGAAAATGATTGCGAATTTTCGATAACTGTGGTAGGAGAACTCTGATTGTCTCTGATGCAAAAGGGGGGGGCTTTGTGTATGTGTATGTGTATGTTATGAATATTTGTATGTTTGATATTATTATTTTTTGTAAGAAGGAAAAAATTGCGCATACCTTAAAAAAGGGGAGAATACAGCAGCAACTCAAAAATGTTATACAACATAAATTAATACAAGACAGAAAATGGAGTCGCTCTACAAGAATAAAAAATATGTCTAGTGACAAGACATGTGGGCAAATTATAAAATAAGCAAGCGCAAATAACTTGTGAAATACACAGTGAAACAAATATATAAAGAAATATAGTCCCAATAATAGAAAAATAATCTTTCATAAAAATGTCTTTGATATGTGAAGTGAAAAAAAGTCCAAAGCATGCAGCATGAACGTGTTCAATCTTCAAGGTGTTTGATTGACAAACGGCTGTGACAGATGGATAGAGTAAAGAATCACCACCAATGCAAAACACTTTTTATTTTGTATTGTAAAATATCACGAATATTCTGAGCCAATCAGAGTGCTCCTTCCGCATTTGCCGAATATTCGCAATTATTTTGTATTGTAAAATATCAAGAATATTCTGAGCCAATCAGAGTGCTCCTTCTGCATTTGCCGAATATTCGCAATTATTTTGTATTGTAAAATATCAAGAATATTCTGAGCCAATCAGAGTGCTCCTTCTGCATTTGCCGAATATTCGCAATTATTTTGTATTGTAAAATATCAAGAATATTCTGAGCCAATCAGAGTGCTCCTTCCGCATTTGCCGAATATTCGCAATTATTTTGTATTGTAAAATATCACGAATATTCTGAGCCAATCAGAGTGCTCCTACAGCATTTCTCGAAATTGCGCAATAAATATCGCATTCGCATGTTGCGATATTTCGATAAAATATCACGAATATTCTGAGCCAATCAGAGCGCTCCTCCAGCATTTCTCGAAATTGCGCAATAAATATCGCATTCGCATGTTGCGATATTTCGATAAAATATCACGAATATTCTGAGCCAATCAGAGTGCTCCTACCGCAGTTATCAAAAAAATCGCAATTATTTTCGCATTCGCAATAGCGAAAAATCGCAATCATTTACTTTCGATAAAATATCACGAATATTCGAATTTAGCGAATATATCTCGAATATTCGAATATATATTCGAGATATATCGCGAAATCGAATATGGCATATTCTGCTCAACACTAGTCAGGGGGCCAAACTAGTCAGGGGGCGAAACTCATTAGGAGCAAATATAGATGGGGGCCAAACTAGTCAGGGGGCCAAACTAGTCAGGGGCAAATATAGATGGGGGCCAGTTGTGTGACCAGCCTGGAGTGTGGGAGGAGACCCGTCCCGACACTAAGCGCCTACACTGAGCGCCTCTACACACGGTAATCACCGCCTAGGGTTGGCCGCACCACATTGGCAAAAATGGGGAATGTCTGTTCTTTTTTTTGGGGGGAGGGGTTATTTTAGCGCATTGCCAGCCATTCATGTGATTGGCCCGCCTTAATGTAAAACGCACCAGGACGCCAAGCTCCGATTGGCCCCTGTAGCTCTGAGTGTTTACTTTCCGCCGGCCCTGCGCCGTCTTTCCCTTTAAGCATGGTATGAGTGTGTACATTATCCGGGCGCCCATGGGCCATGTGACCGCGACATTTCTGGAAGGTGATGTCATCGCTTCCTGCGGCGAAGCGGCTGAGCGAACGCCTGATCTTATCTTCTGCAATTTCACAACTTTCATTTCTCCAGATTCCGGGTTCTGAGAATTGTTGTTGTTGTGTTTTCTGCTCTGCCTGAGAGTCGGCGTTGATCCGGTGTGCCCCCCGCGGGGTGTGTTGGGTGCCCTTCCTGCCACCCTCCCGTGTATCCCTTACACCAGACCCTGGGCTAGGGTGTGGGGGGGGGGGGGTTGCTGTCAATGTGGGCACATTCTGAAGTTTAGGGGTGCATTTATAAAAAAAAAACGAAACTATTCATTTAAAACCAGAAAATACTGCATCTGGCCACTAGATGGAGCTGAGCAGCGTAGGATCTTCATTTGATACTTCGCACCACCTAGTGGCCACATGCAGTACTTTCTGTTGTCTGAATGCTTTGAACCCCCGCGAAATGCGTTGGATCTCTGATTTTAATAATCACTTCTGAGCTGGGCTCTGCGACCAGTGGTGTGCCCCCCCCCCCGACACTGCTTCTCATATACAGTATCTCACAAAAGTAAGGACACCCCTCACATTTCTGTCAATATTTTCTTCTATCTTGTTGTCACATGAAAAGATAGAACAAAAAATGTGCGGGGTGTACTTACTTTTGTGAGATAACGTGTATAGACCTTGCTCGTTCTTTTGGGGGTGTTCTTAGTACATGAGAAGAGGCGACTTCTCCCCAATCAGAGGGACCCCCATCCACACCTCTGGATATCAGTAACAGAGGATGTGGCGCCCCCCTGTGTCTCTATCCAAGGCTGGGAAGGAAATGTCCTTCTATCAATGAATTCTTCTCATTTCCTGTGCAGGGGGCCAAACTGTGACCTCATCCCCCCCATCCCCCCACCTCCCTTCCCACCCCCCCCCCCGCTCATTAACCCTTCCCGCTTCTCTGCCGCCGACCTCTCCATGGTAATAATATTTATAGAAGTCGTGTTTGCTGGAGAGCGGAAGTATGAAGAGCGACCCGAGAACGGCCCGTTCAGTGTGTATCTTCTACACGTTTTCAGGCATAGGTGTGCACAGGGGGGGGGGGGTGCCAGGTGGGCCTGGGCAACCCCTAATCACCCCATGCACTAGTGCCATCCAGTGTACAGACGTGTGTGGGACAAATGGGACCCAAGGGAAGGGGGACCCACTGTGCCCTGTCATTACACTACACACCCAAAGTAATCCATATCACCCCTACCCCACTCACCCCCTCACATCTCTTTTACCTTCTCTCTCTCTCACCCCCTTCTCTCTCTCTCACACCCCTTTCTCTCTCACCCGCCTCTCTCCCTCTCTCATCCCCTTCTTTCTCTCACCCCTTCTCTCTCTCTGTCACCCCTTCTCTCTCTCTCTCACCCATTCTCTCTCTCACCTGCTTCTCTCTCTCTCTCTCACCCCCTTCTCTCTCTCTCACCCCCTTCTCTCTCTCCCACCCCCTTCTCTCTCACCCCTTCTCTCTCTCTCGCCCCTTCTCTCTCTCTCACCCCCCTCTCTCTCTCTCTCTCTCACCCCCTTCTCTCTCTCTCTCACACCCCTTTCTCTCTCTCACCCGCTTCTCTCCCTCTCTCACCCCCTTCTCTCTTTCTCTCACCCCCTTCTCTCTCTCTGTCATCCCATTCTCTCTCTGTCACCCCATTCTCTCTCTCTCACCCCCTTCTCTCTCACCCCCTTCTCTCTTTCTCACCCCCCTTCTCTCTCTCATCCCCTTCTCTCTCTCTCATCCCCTTATCTCTCTCTCACCCCCTTCTTTCTCTCTCACCCCCTTCTCTCTCTCTCACCCGCTTCTCTCTCTCTCACCCCTTTCTCTCTCTCTCTCACCCCCCCTCTCTCTCACCCCCTTCTCTCTCACCCTTTCTCTCTCTCTTTCTCACCCCCTTCTCTCTCACCCCATTCTCTCTCTCACCCCATTCTCTCTCACCCCTTCTCTCTCTCTCTCACCCCCTTCTCTCTCTCTCACACCCCTTTCTCTCTCACCCGCTTCTCTCCCTCTCTCATCCCCTTCTTTCTCTCACCCCCTTCTCTCTCTCTCACCCCCTTCTCTCTCTCTCTCACCCCCTTCTCTCTCTCTCACCCCCTTCTCTCTCTCTCACCCCCCTTCTCTCTCTCATCCCCTTCTCTCTCTCTCTCTTCCCCTTATCTCTCTCTCACCCCCTTCTCTCTCTCTCACCCCCTTCCCTCACCGCTTCTCTTTCATCCCTTTCTCTCTCTCACCCCTTTCTCTCTCTCACCCCTTTCTCTCTCTCTCTCTCACCCCCTTCTCTCTCTCTCACCCCTTTCTCTCTCACCCATTCTCTCTCTCACCTGCTTCTCTCTCTCTCTCTCACCCCCTTCTCTCTCTCTCTCTCACCCCCTTCTCTCTCTCTCTCTCACCCCCTTCTCTCTTTCTCGCCCCCTTCTCTCTCTCTCTCTCGCCCCCTTCTCTCTCTCACCCCTTCTCTCTCACCCCCTTCTCTCTCACCCCCCCTCTCTCTCTCACTCCATTCTCTCTCTCTCTCTCTCACCCCCTTCTCTCTCTCACCCCCTTCTCTCTCTCTCACCCCCTCTCTCTCTCTCCCTTCTCTCTCTCTCTCTCTCCCTTCTCTCTCTCTCACCCCCTTCTCTCTCACCACCTTCTCTCTCACCCCCTCTCTCTCTCTCACCCCCTCTCTCTCTCTCACCCCCTTCTCTCTCTCTCACCCCCTCTCTCTCTCTCACCCCCTTCTCTCTCTCTCTCACCCCCCCCATTTCTCTCACTTCCCCCTTTCTCCCTTCTGCCATAAGATGTAAAATGTATTCAACATTTAAAAAAACTCTTTAAAGAGAGAGTGTGTGTCTGAATATATCTATTCCCACATTCCCACACGTGTGTGTTGGAGTTTCGGGGAGCACCCCTATGCTTTTAGGATGAGCGGAACTCCGGCCGGAGACAAATAATTAAGTGTGTACTGTCACTTTAATTTCTTCTTCCTCTTCTTCTTTATTGAAAATAAATAGAATAAAACCTATGAGAGTAAAGCTGCTGATTCCGGTCCCAGAGGGTTAAATCCGGTCTGGGGGGGCCTTCAGGAACCATCCAAGGCCCATTACTGAAGGTGAAGGTTTATATTTTGCCTCCCCCTCCCCCACTAATAACACGATCATGACATTTACATAGACGACGTTCTGTTTTTATGACATCACCGGGTCTCTGTGCTCCTCTATGCAAGGCAGGCAGATCAGGCGGGTGGGAGTGGCAATTATGGAAAGATCCCAAGCCCCAGCCCACGGCCTCCGTACTCCTCCTCTTAGGAGCCCTCGGGTCTGACGCAAGCGAATGGGAGGAGTTATGTGAATATTGACATACCTTGATGGGTGGTTATCAGTCTGGAGGAGTGGGCGTTCCCAGGCAGACCTAATTTGCATAGGTAACGCCCACATGGGTTCATGACTGAAGGAACTGAAATCAAGTGAATGAAGGGGGGGGGGGGCAGGGACAGTCAGGTTGGGGAGGAAAGGGCGAGATGATGCTGGACGTCCTACAGCCTGGAAATGAGGCGGGGCTCTCTCTGATTTGCTGCAGCTTCTGATGCACATTGTGAGAAGCTCTTAGTGTGCAGGAAAATAAGAGAAGGAGAGGAGCCGCTACAACTATGCAAGGCTGAATGGGAGGTCAGAGGTCAGCTGATGTCCCCCGTCCAATGAGTGCGCTCCGATGAATCATTTCCTGTTTTTCTCAGTAAAATGGAAATTCTTAGTTTTTCTTTTCTTTAGGGCTGTGCAAATTAATTTTTAATTAATCAATTAATCTTTAATTTTTTTGATCGATTAAAATTATTTTGATCGGTACTCACCTCTCCTCCGGCTTCTGGGCCTTCAGGGAGTTCCGTCGGAGATCCGGTGACGTCACGGACTCCGGCGGGGCTTGCCGTGTCCATCTGAAGGGCTCCTTTGCTGTGCCTTCCTATCTGCATGCCAGCAGGACCTTACTATCTGCCACACGCAAGGGCTGTTACACTTCCCTCTATCACTTCCCTCTATCAATCTGGGGTTCTACAACCATCCACTGGGAGTTGTGATAGTTCCCTTCACGGGACATCTACATGCCGACGGACTGATGTTAACCTCTCTTCATCTGTATTCAGCAGTGGTATCGTTGTACACATTTTTATACCAGTATCATACTTAGCTACATGTTTGTATGACTGCTTTTGGTACCGTTTGGTATTACTCGCACCATTTTTACAGTTTATGTAGCTACAGCGATTTTATCTCCAGTGCGATGTTTATTTGGTTACCTACTTGAAGACTATAAAAGTTTCTGCCTTTGTGTGTTTTTTGTATCCTGCTATCCATTTTTCCAGTGCTTGGTAGCTGCACTGGGAGTCAGCCTGCAAGGAGATCAGCTAAAAGTAGTTGGATCTGTATGTGTGTTATAATTAATCGAAATTAGTCGAATAATCGATTAAAAAAAAAAAACGATTAATCAAACAGAAAAATTTTGATCAGTAACAGCCCTAGTTTTCTTATCTTATTCTTATCAAATAATGAGCAGATCCTTCTCCATCCTCCCCTTCCCTCTCCTTCCCTCCCCTTCATTCTCCCTCTCCTTCATTCTCCTTCTCCTTACTCTCCTTCCCTCTCTTTCCTCCCCTTCATTCTCCTTCATCCCCTTCATTTTCCTTCCTCCCCTTCATTCTCCTTCCTCTCCCTCTCCTTCACCTTCCCTCTCCTTCATTCTCCTTCCTCTCCTTCTCCTTCCTCTCCTTCTTCTCCTTCCTCTCCTTCCCTCTCCTTCCTTCTCCTTCATTCTCCTTCATTTTCCTTCCTCCCCTTCATTCTCCTTCCTCTCCCTCTCCTTCCCTCTCCTTCATTCTCCTTCCTCTCCTTCTCCTTCCTCCCCTTCCCCTTCCTCTCCTTCTCCTTCCTCCCCTTCCCTCTCCTTCCCTCCCATTCCCTCCCCTTCCTCTTCCTCTCCTCCTTCCTTCTCCTTCCTCCCCTTCCCTCTCCTTCCCTCCCCTTCCTCCCATTCCCTCTCCTTCCCTCCCCTTACTCCCCTTTCCTCCCCTTCCTCTCCTTCTCCTTCCTCTCCTTCCCTCTCCTTCCTCCCATTCCCTCCCCTTACTCCCCTTCCTCTCCTTCTCCTTCCTCCCCTTCATTCACCGTCCCTCTCATTCCTCCCCTTCCTCTCCTTCCTCCCCTTCATTCTCCTTCCTCTCCCTCTCCTTCCTCTCCTTCCCCTTCCTTCCTCTCCTTCCTCCCCTTCATTCTCCTTCCCTCTCCTTCCTCCCCTTCATTCTCCTTCCCTCTCCTTCCTCCCCTTTCTTCTCCTTCCCTCCCCTTCCTTCTCCTTCCTCCCCTTCCTTCTCCTTCCTCTGCTTTCTCTCCTTCCTCCCCTTCCTTCTCCTCCCTCCCCTTCATTCTCCTTCCCTCCCCTTCACTCTCCTTCCTCCCCTTCCTTCTCCTTCCTGCTCCTTCCTCTCCTTCCTCCCCTTCCTTCTCCTTCCTCCCCTTCCTTTCCTTCCTCCCCTTCCTCCCCTTCCCTCTTCTTCCTTCTCCTTCCTCCCTTTCCTTCCCCTTCCTTCTCCTTCCTCCCATTCCCTCTCCTTCCTCCCCTTCCTTCTCTTTCCTCCCCTTCCTTCTCCTTCCTCCCCTTTTCTCTCCTTCCTCTTCTTCCCTCTCCTTCATTCTCCTTCCTCTCCTTCTTCCTTCTCCTTCCCTCTCCTTCATTCTTCTTCCTCTCCTTCTCCTTCCTCGCCTTCCTCCCCCTTCCCCCCCCTTCCCTCTCCTTCCTCCCCCTTCCCTCTCCTTCCTCCCCTTCCTCCCATTCCCTCCCCTTCCTCCCATTCCCTCCCCTTACTCCACTTCCCTCCCCTTCCCCTTCCTCCCCTTCATTCTCCTTCCCTCTCATTCCTCCCCTTCCCCCTCCTTCCTCCCCTTCATTCTCCTTCCTCTCCTTCCCCTCCCTTCTCCTTCCCTCTCCTTCCTCCCCTTCATTCTCCTTCCTCCTTCTCCTTCCCCTTCCGTCTCCTTCCTCCCCTTCCTCTCCTCCCCCCTTCATTCTCCTTCCCTCTCCTTCCTCCCCTTCATTCTCCTTCCCCTTCCTTTTCCTTCCTACCTTCCTCTCCTTCCTTCTCATTCCCCTTCCTCTTCTTCCTCCCCTTCCCTCTCCTTCCTTCCCTTCATTCTCCTTCCCTCTCCTTCCTTCCCTTCATTCTCCTTCCCTCTCCTTCCTCCCCTTCATTCTCCTTCCCTCTCCTTCCTCTCCTTTCGTCTCCTTCCTCCCCTTCATTCTCCTTCCCTCTCCTTCCTCCCCTTTCTTCTCCTTCCCTCCCCTTCCTTCTCCTTCCTCTGCTTTCTCTCCTTCCTTCTCCTTCCCTCTTCTTCCTTCTCCTTCCCTCTCCTTCCTCCCCTTCCTTCTCCTTCCCCTTCCTCTCCTTCCTTCTCCTTCCTTCTCCTTCCCTCTCCTTCCTTCTCCTTCCCTCTCCTTCCCTCTCCTTCCCTCTCCTTCCTCCCCTTCCTCTCCTTCCTTCTCCTTCCTCCCCTTCCCTCTCTTTCCTCCCCCTTCCTTCTCCTTCCTCCCCTTTCCTCTCCTTAAAAAATAAAAAGTGCAGCTGCACTTTTTATTTTTTATTTGTTTACACAATTTATTCCTTTGTTGTGTTGGCTGCCACGTTTGACACTATATTGGATGAGCACAGTATATATTTTTGTATACCTTCCCTCTCCTTCCCTCCCCTTCCCTCTCCTTCCTCTCCTTCAATACGTAGTTCCATGTCGGTATTAATACTCACCGTGACCTCAGTTTCCTGGCGCCGGATTCCGGATCCCTCCCTTCAGAGGTTCTACAAAAATGAGTGCCAAACTATATACAGTGTATACTTATGTATGTAATGGCAAGGGTAGTGTGGTGGGCTGGAGGGTCTCTTGTCACTGGTGGGGATCTGTTTTTGTGTGAGGGTCTATTGTTGCTGGGGGGGGGTCCTATGTTTTTGGTAGGAATCCAGTATTGAGGGAGGAGTCTATTGTTGTTGGCTTTTGGGAGATCTGTTGTTGCTGCTGGGAGGTCTAATGTTGCTGGAGTACATCTTTTGTTACCGGGGGTGGTATTTTGTGGTGGGTGGTCCATTGTTTCTGTGGGGAAGGGGGTCTTTGGTTGTGTGGGGGAACTATTGTTGCTGGAGTGGGGCCTATTGTTTCTGAGGAGACCAATTGTTGCTGGGGTGGTCTATTGTTGTGTGAGGGATCTATTGTTGCTGAAGTAAGGTCTATTGTTGGAGGGATCTGTTGCTTCTGGGGGGACCTATTGTTGCTGGGTGAGTCTATTGTGTGAGGTATCTTTTGTTGCTGAGGTGAAGTCTGTTGTTTCTGGGGGGTCTATTGTTGCTGAAGTGAGGTCTATTGATAGATGGATATGTTGCTTTTAGTGGGACCTATTGTTTCTGGGGGAGTCTGTTGTGGTGTAAGGGATCAATTGTTGCTGAGGTGCGGTCTGTTGTTGCTGGGGGATCTATTGTTTCTGGGGGAGCCTGTTGGGGTGTGAGGGATCTATTGTTGCAGGGGTTGTTGTTTTTTATATTCTTTTCCGAATTCCATACAAATTATTCAGCACCACAAAATGATACTTGGGGCGGTACTGGGAGGCGATGTAGGTGGTGGAACTAAGGGTCGATCCTCAGAGGAGGGTAGGGAGGTGGAACTAAGGGTCGGTCCTCAGGAGGAGGGTAGGGGGTGGAACTAAGGGTTGGTCATCAGAGGAGGGTAGGGGGTGGAATTAAGGGTCATTCCTCAGAGGAGGGTAGGGAGGTTGAACTAAGGGTCGGTCCTCAGAGGAGGGTAGGGGGGTGGAACTAAGGGTCGGTCCTCAGAGGAGGGTAGGGGGGTGGAACTAAGGGTCGATCCTCAGAGGAGGAAAGGAGGGTAGGGACTAAGGGTCGGTCCTCAGAAGAGGGTGGAACTAAGGGTCGGTCCTCAGAGGAGGGTAGGGGGTGGAACTAAGGGTCGTTCCTCAGAGGAGGGTGGGGTTGAAACTAAGGTTCGTTCCTCAGAGGAGGGTAGGGGGCGGAGACAAGGGGGAAAACTAAGAGGAGGGGAGTGCCTGCACCTGTTCTCTAACTCAAGGGTTAAATATAAGCACCGATCAGAACCACACCCCTCTTTCCTTCAGGACGTTCACATTGTACCCGGCTTATGGCAGAACGGACAGAAATAAAGGAGCTCCTAGTGCTCTTCGCCATACATTGTACTATGAGGGCTCAAAAAAACAAAACACAAATATCCAGCATAGTAAAGTACTGAATTGCTGTATCGCCCCCTTCTGGACAAATCCGATCCTCAGCGTCGTGATGTCACCTTCGTGATTATTTACTGATCGAATAATTGGATGTACTCGATGTGAACCCATACACAAAACAAAGGGTGCCGCTCGAGGCCTCTGACAGGTCCTCGTCTGTTTTCAGACCGCGAAGGAGCTCCTCCCAGCTTCGTAGGCCTCAATGAGAAGAAAAGGAAACCCCCCCCCCCCCCCCCGTGTGTAAAGAGAGCAAACAGCCTCAGTTTAGATTCCGTCCAGGCCACACTTCCCCTCCAACGTGTTTCACCCCACCCACAGGGCTTCGTCAGTCCCCATGACTAAGCCCTGTGGGTGTCCCATCCAATGGAAGAGCTTCTGGAGCTCCAATTGCTGATAAAGTGAATGCTGGTGGTGATAGAAAGGTGTGAGAACACACAGGGCTTCGCAGGTTGTTGTGTACAGGGTCGTGTAGCCGCAGGGAGTCCATACTGACCCGTGTCATCAGCGCCTCCCCCTAATCCCTCCCTCTTCTGTGTCTTGCAGGTCATCGGATGTGTGGGACAGCAAGGACATAAACATGGCGGCTCCAGGTAAGAGGATGACATCACATCGGGGGGAGGGATCAACTGTATTCAAATATCTGAGAAGCTGCTAGGAGAGGAGCGCCGCTAGACGGTGATATACTTCCAGGAGCACCACTGGGATGATGAGGATTCTGGTCGTGGGGGGTGATGATGTTCTGATAATGATAGTGGTGGTAAAGATGATGGCGACGATGATGGTGACGGAGAAGATGATGGCGGTGGAGATGATGTTGGTGGTGGTGGAGAAGATGTTGATGGTGGTGGAGATGAAAATGGTGGGGGTGGAGAAGATGATGTTGATGGTGGTGGAGATGATGTTGGTGGAGATGTTGATGGTGGTGGAGGTGATGGTGGTGGAGATGTTGATGGTGGTGGAGATAATAATGGTGGGGGGTGGAGAAGATGATGTTGATGGTGGTGGAGATGAAAATGGTGGGGGTGGGGATGAAAATGGTGGGGGTGGAGAAGATGATGGTGGTGGAGATGATGGTGATGGTGGTGGAGATAATAATGGTGGGGGTGGAGAAGATGATGGTGATGGTGGTGGAGATAATAATGGTGGGGGTGGAGAAGATGATGGTGATGGTGGTGGAGATAATAATGGTGGGGGTGGAGAAGATGATGTTGATGGTGGTGGAGATGATGGTGGCGGGGGAAGATGTTGATGGTGGTGGAGATGAAAATGGTGGGGGTGGGGATGAAAATGGTGGGGGTGGTGGAGATGTTGATGGTGGTGGAGATAATAATGGTGGGGGGTGGTGGAGATGTTGATGGTGGTGGAGGTGATGGTGATGGTGGTGGAGATAATAATGGTGGGGGTGGAGAAGATGATGTTGATGGTGGTGGAGATGATGTTGGTGGAGATGTTGATGGTGGTGGAGGTGATGGTGGTGGAGATGTTGATGGTGGTGGAGATAATAATGGTGGGGGTGGAGAAGATGATGTTGATGGTGGTGGAGATAATAATGGTGGGGGTGGAGAAGATGATGTTGATGGTGGTGGAGATAATAATGGTGGGGGTGGAGAAGATGATGTTGATGGTGGTGGAGATGATGTTGGTGGAGATGTTGATGGTGGTGGAGGTGATGGTGGTGGAGATGTTGATGGTGGTGGAGATAATAATGGTGGGGGTGGAGAAGATGATGTTGATGGTGGTGGAGATGAAAATGGTGGGGGTGGGGATGAAAATGGTGGGGGTGGTGGAGATGTTGATGGTGGTGGAGATAATAATGGTGGGGTGGAGATGAAAATGGTGGGGGTGGAGAAGATGATGGTGGTGGAGATGATGGTGATGGTGGTGGAGATAATAATGGTGGGGGTGGAGAAGATGATGGTGATGGTGGTGGAGATAATAATGGTGGGGGTGGAGAAGATGATGTTGAGTGGGTGGAGATGATGGTGGCGGGGGAAGATGTTGATGGTGGTGGAGATGAAAATGGTGGGGGGGGGATGAAAATGGTGGGGGTGGTGGAGATGATGTTGATGGTGGTGGAGATAATAATGGTGGGGGTGGTGGAGATGATGTTGATGGTGGTGGAGATAATAATGGGGGGTGGAGAAGATGAGTTGATGGTGGTGGAGATAATAATGGTGGGGGTGGAGAAGATGATGGTGATGGTGGTGGAGATAATAATGGTGGGGGGTGGAGAAGATGATGGTGATGGTGGTGGAGATGATAATGGGGGGGGTGGAGAAGATGATGTTGATGGTGGTGGAGATAATAATGGTGGGGGTGGAGAAGATGATGTTGATGGCGGTGGAGATGATGTTGGTGGAGATGTTGATGGTGGTGGAGGTGATGGTGGTGGAGATAATAATGGTGGGGGTGGAGAAGATGATGTTGATGGTGGTGGAGATGAAAATGGTGGGGGTGGGGATGAAAATGGTGGGGGTGGTGGAGATGTTGATGGTGGTGGAGATAATAATGGTGGGGGTGGAGAAGATGATGGTGGTGGAGATGATGGTGATGGTGGTGGAGATAATAATGGTGGGGGTGGAGAAGATGATGGTGATGGTGGTGGTGGAGATAATAATGGTGGGGGTGGAGAAGATGATGTTGATGGTGGTGGAGAAGATGATGGTGGTGGTGGTGGAGAAGATGATGGTGGAGATGATGGAGATCATTGTGGTGGTGTTGACGGTGAAGATGATGGTGGTGGTGTTGGAGAGGATGATGATGATGATGATGATGGTGGAGATAATGGTGGTGATGGTAACTATTATGATGATGGTGGTGGTAGTGAGATAATGATGATGGATAATGATTGGTGGTCATGGAAATGATAAAGGCGGTGGTGATGATGGTGATGATCTCCTCTCTGTATGATGTCATAGTGTATACACTGGATTGGTTTTCCATGTAATTCTGTGTTTCCTTCCTCAGGTTACTCCTCACCTGCTCCGGGATACCCCAACCCCCCATACCCCTCTCCACCGTATCCCACCGCCCCCTCCGCCCCGCCCGCACCTCTACCTCCTTCTCCTGGATTCCATGATTACCCCGGAGGTGGGTGCAGCGTCCCCCCACAGCACCACATGCACCCCCGCCCACAGCTGGAGCCAGCAGGGGGAGCACCTTATATGCCCGTCAGCAGCGGGAGCAACCCGAATGCCTTGGAATACCTGAGTCAGGTAACTACCTGTCTGTCTACCTACCTACCTGTGTATATACTCCATACCGACCTACCTGCCTGTGTGTATACTCCATACCTACCTACCTGTGTGTATACTCCATACCTACCTACCTGTGTGTATACTCCATACCTACCTACCTGTGTGTATACTCCATACCTACCTACCTGCCTGTGTGTATACTCCATACCGACCTACCTGTGTGTATACTCCATACATACCTGTGTGTATACTCCATACCTACCTACCTGTGTGTATACTCCATACCTACCTACCTGTGTGTGTATACTCCATACCTACCTGTGTGTGTATACTCCATACCTACCTACCTGTGTGTGTGTATACTCCATACCTACCTACCTGTGTGTGTATACTCCATACCTACCTGTGTGTGTATACTCCATACCTACCTACCTGTGTGTATACTCCATACCTACCTACCTGTGTGTATACTCCATACCTACCTACCTGTGTGTATACTCCATACCTACCTACCTGTGTGTATACTCCATACATACCTGTGTGTATACTCCATACCTACCTACCTGTGTATATACTCCATACCTACCTACCTGTGTGTATACTCCATACCTACCTACCTGTGTGTATACTCCATACATACCTGTGTGTATACTCCATACCTACCTACCTGTGTGTGTATACTCCATACCTACCTGTGTGTGTATACTCCATACCTACCTACCTGTGTGTGTATACTCCATACCTACCTGTGTGTGTATACTCCATACCTACCTGTGTGTGTATACTCCATACCTACCTACCTGTGTGTATACTCCATACCTACCTACCTGTGTGTATACTCCATACCTACCTACCTGTGTGTATACTCCATACATACCTGTGTGTATACTCCATACCTACCTACCTACCTGTGTGTATACTCCATACCTACCTACCTACCTGTGTGTATACTCCATACATACCTGTGTGTATACTCCATACCTACCTACCTGTGTGTGTATACTCCATACCTACCTACCTGTGTGTGTATACTCCATACCTACCTACCTGTGTGTATACTCCATACCTACCTACCTGTGTGTATACTCCATACCTACCTGTGTGTATACTCCATACCTACCTACCTGTGTGTATACTCCATACCTACCTGTGTGCGTATACTCCATACCTACCTACCTGTGTGTGTATACTCCATGTCTGATACCTACCTGTGTGTGTATACTCCATGTCTGATACCTACCTGCAGTGAGTACTGTCTGTGACGCCCCTCGCCACTAATAGATGTAGAGCTCCCTGATGTCCCTCAGCTTCAGACTAGGAGAGGAGGAGGGGCATCAATAGGAGCCAATCAGGCTCTACTACACAGCACAGGGAGCTGCCTGATTGGATGGGAGAGCACCAGGTGGCCTCATTAGATACCGCTCTTCCCCTATCCAATCACAGGCCGGGGGAGGGGCGGTTCCTGACCGGGATGATTTTGCTTTACCTGCAGTAGAGGAAAGTGAGGTCAGAGCCTGTGTGTGATGTCAGACCTTCCCTGAGGGGCCCCTCCGGCACTTCCTGGGGGGACCTGAAAATACTGCCGGGGCCTCATCACTCAGTGGTGCCGAGTAATCTGCTGTGGAAAATATCATTTCAGTATTTCATTTATTTGGATAGAATGGAAAAGAGTTAAAAGTTCCTGAATATTCTTATTACTGTCTGTGACCCCCATTGGGCAGATTGCTCCTCACTTCCTGTCCCCGTCACCCCCATTGGGCAGTTTGCTCATCACTTCCTGTCCCTGTGACCCCCATTGGGCAGATTGCTCCTCACTTCCTGTCCCTGTGACCCCCATTGGGCAGATTGCTCCTCACTTCCTGTCCCTGTGACCCCCATTGGGCAGATTGCTCCTCACTTTCTGTCCCTGTGACCCCCATTGGGCAGATTGCTCCTCACTTCCTGTCCCCGTGACCCCCATTGGGCAGATTGCTCCTCACTTCCTGTCCCTGTGACCCCCATTGGGCAGATTGCTCCTCACTTCCTGTCCCTGTGACCCCCCATTGGGCAGATTGCTCCTCACTTCCTGTCCCTGTGACCCCCCATTGGGCAGATTGCTCCTCACTTCCTGTCCCTGTGACCCCCATTGGGCAGATTGCTCCTCACTTTCTGTCCCTGTGACCCCCATTGGGCAGATTGCTCCTCACTTCCTGTCCCCGTCACCCCATTGGGCAGATTGCTCCTCACTTCCTGTCCCTGTGACCCCCATTGGGCAGATTGCTCCTCACTTCCTGTCCCTGTGACCCCCCATTGGGCAGATTGCTCCTCACTTCCTGTCCCTGTGACCCCCCATTGGGCAGATTGCTCCTCACTTCCTGTCCCTGTGACCCCCCATTGGGCAGATTGCTCCTCACTTCCTGTCCATGTGACCCCCCATTGGGCAGATTGCTCCTTACTTCCTGTCCCTGTGACACCCATTGGGCAGATTGCTCCTCACTTCCTGTCCCTGTGACACCCATTGGGCAGATTTCTCCTCACTTCCTGTCCCTGTGACCCCCATTGGGCAGATTGCTCCTCACTTCCTGTCCCTGTGACCCCCATTGGGCAGATTGCTCCTCACTTCCTGTCCCTGTGACCCCCATTGGGCAGATTGCTCCTTACTTCCTGTCCCTGTGACACCCATTGGGCAGATTGCTCCTCACTTCCTGTCCCTGTGACCCCCATTGGGCAGATTGCTCCTCACTTTCTGTCCCTGTGACCCCCATTGGGCAGATTGCTCCTCACTTCCTTTCCCTGTGACAGGTAAGACTTCTCCTCAAAATCGTAATTTCATTGAAAGGCCATAGTGTGCGAACGCAGATAAAAACAGTTGACGGGTTTCAGCCTATAAGGCCTTATTCATAACCCAGTCATAAGACTAAGGCCTGATAGGCTTAAACCCGTCAGCCCGCTAGATGATGACCTAAAAACGATCGATCAATGGCCAGCTTACATGGTGACCTCAGTAGGTCACTAAACACAAGTTTTTATGACCATCCTCGCCTCTGGACTCTCTCTTCTTCCCCCTCCTCTCTCTTCCCCCCCACCCTCCTCTCTCTTCCCCCCTCCCTCTCCTTCCCCCTCCCTCCTCTCTCTTCTTCCTCCCTCCTCTCTCTTCCCCCCCCTTCCCCCCTCTCTCCTCTCCCTCTCTTCCCCCTCCCTCCTCTCTCTTCCCCCCTCCCTCCTCTCTCTTCCCCCCTCCCTCCTCTCTCTTCCCCCCCTCCTCTCTCTTCCCCCTCCCTCCTCTCTCTTCCCCCTCCCTCCTCTCTCTTCCCCCCCACCCTCCTCTCTCTTCCCCCTCCCTCCTCTCTCTTCCCCCCCTCCCTCCTCTCTCTTCCCCCCTCCCTCCTCTCTCTTCTTCCTTCCTCTCTCTCTCTCTTCCCCCCTCCCTCTCTTTCCCACTCCCTCCTCTCTCTTCCCCCCTCCCTCTCCTTCCCCCTCCCTCCTCTCTCTTCTTCCTCCCTCCTCTCTCTTCCCCCCCCTTCCCCCCTCTCTCCTCTCCCTCTCTTCCCCCCTCCCTCCTCTCTCTTCCCCCCTCCCTCCTCTCTCTTCCCCCTCCATCCTCTCTCTTCCCCCCCTCCTCTCTCTTCCCCCTCCCTCCTCTCTCTTCCCCCTCCATCCTCTCTCTTCCCCCCCACCCTCCTCTCTCTTCCCCCTCCCTCCTCTCTCTTCCCCCCCTCCCTCCTCTCTCTTCCCCCTCCCTCCTCTCTCTTCTTCCTTCCTCTCTCTCTCTCTTCCCCCCTCCCTCTCTTTCCCACTCCCTCCTCTCTCTTCCCCCCGCCCTCCTCTCTCTTCCCCCTCCCTCCTCTCTCTTCCCCCCTCCCTCTCCTTCCCCCTCCCTCCTCTCTCTTCTTCCTCCCTCCTCTCTCTTCCCCCCCCTTCCCCCCTCTCTCCTCTCCCTCTCTTCCCCCCTCCCTCCTCTCTCTTCCCCCCCTCCCTCCTCTCTCTTCCCCCTCCCTCCTCTCTCTTCCCCCCCTCCCTCCTCTCTCTTCCCCCTCCCTCCTCTCTCTTCTTCCTTCCTCTCTCTCTCTCTTCCCCCCTCCCTCTCTTTCCCACTCCCTCCTCTCTCTTCCCCCCTCCCTCCTCTCTCTTCCCCCTCCCTCCCTCCTCTCTCTCTCTCTCTCTTCCCCCTCCCTCCTCTCTCTCTCTTCCCCCTCCCTCCTCTCTCTCTTCCCCCTCTCTCTCCTCTCCCCCTCTATCCCCCTTTCTCCTCTCTCTCTTCCCCCCTCTCTCTCTCTCTCTCTCTCTTCCCCCTCTCTCTCTCTTCCCCCCCTCCCTCCTCTCTCTTCCCCCTCCATCATCTCTCTTCTTCCTTCCTCTCTCTCTCTCTTCCCCCCTCCCTCTCTTTCCCACTCCCTCCTCTCTCTTCCCCCTCCCTCCTCTCTCTTCCCCCTCCCTCTCCTCCCTCTCTTCCCCCTCCCTCCTCTCTCTTCCCCCTCCCTCTCCTCTCTCTCTCTTCCCCCTCCCTCTCCTCTCTCTCTTCCCCCTCCCTCCTCTCTCTCTCTCTCTCTCTCTCTTCCCCCTCCCTCCTCTCTCTCTCTTCCCCCTCCCTCCTCTCTCTCTCTCTCTTCCCCCTCCCTCCTCTCTCTCTCTTCCCCCTCCCTCCTCTCTCTCTTCCCCCTCCCTCCTCTCTCTCTTCCCCCCCTCTCTCCTCTCCCCCTCTATCCCCCTTTCTCCTCTCTCTCTTCCCCCCCCTCTCTCTCTCTCTCTCTCTCTCTCTTCCCCCTCTCTCTCTCTTCCCCCTCCCTCCTCTCTCTCTTCTCCCTCTCTCTCTCTCTCTCTCTCTCTCTCTTCTCCCCCCCTCTTCTCTCTCTCTCTCTCCTCTCTATCCCTCTCTCTCCCCCTCCCTATTTTCTCTCTCTACCCCCTCTCCTCTCTCCCCTCCCTCTCCTCTCCTCATCTGACCTGTCTCTCCTGATTGTATTACCTCTGTCTTTGTGTTTTCCTCCTCGGAGATCGATATCTTTGCAGATTTCTCCGTCACATTTTGCTGACACATTGGAATCTCAGCTCTGCTTCCATCTCAGGAGGAGGTCTGAGGCCCGGGAAGCTGGAAATAAAAAACAAACAGATCACCGATCACACCGATCACAGCACTTCGTTCCTACGAGCCCTGATATGGCAAAACCACAATACACACACACACTATATGACCAAAAGTATTGGGACGCCGGCCTTTACACACACATGAACTTTAATGGCATCCCAGTCTTAGTCTGTAGGGTTTAATATTGAGTTGGCCCCGCCCTTTGCAGCTATAACAGCTTCACCTCTTCTGGGAAGGCCGTCCACAAGGTTTAGGAGGGTGTCTATGGGAATGTTTGACCAGAAGAGCATTTGTGAGGTCAGGCACTGATGTTGGGCGAGAAGGCCTGGCTCACACTCTCCACTGTAATTCATCCCAAAGGTGTTCTATTGGGTTGAGGTCAGGACTCTGTGCAGGCCAGTAAAGTTCCTCCACCCCAAACTCGCTCATCCATGTCTTTATGGACCTTGCTTGGTGCACTGGTCCAAATCATTTGGTGGAGGGGGGATTATGGTGGGGGGTTTTTCAGGGGTCGGGCCCCTTAGTTCCAGTGAAGGGAACTCCTTAAGGCGTCAGCACACCAAGACATGTTGGACAATTTAATGCTCCCAACTTTGTGGGAGGAGTTTGGGGACGGCCCCTTCCTGTTCTAACATGACAGCGCACCAGTGCACAAAGCAAGGTCCATAAAGAAATGGATGGGAGAGTTTTGGGTGGAGGAACTTGACTGGCCTGCACAGAGTCCTGACCTCAACCTGATAGAACACCTTTGAGGTGAATTTGAGCAGAGACTGTGAGCCAGGCCTTCTCATCCACATCGGTGCCTGACCTCACAAATGCTCTTCTGGTCAAACCTTCCCATAGACACTCCTAAACCTTGTGGACGGCCTTCCCAGAAGAGTTGAAGCTGTTTATAGCTGAAAAGGGTGGAGCCAACTCAACATTGAACCCTACAGACTAATAGCCAGATTCAGGTAGGGCGGCGTATCTTTTAGCCGGCATAGCGCATCGTATCGTATTTACGCTACGCCGCCGTAAGTCAGAGAGGAAAGTGCTGTATTCACAAAGTACTTGCCTCCTAAGTTACGGCGACGTAGCGTAATTGTGCCGGCCTAAGCGCGGCTAATTCAAATTGTGAGTGGGTGGGCGTGTTTTATGCAAATGATTAGTGACCCGATGTGATTGCCGTTTTTTACGAACGGCGCATGCGCCGTCCGTGGACGTATCCCAGTGCGCATTGCTCCAAATTACGCGGCAAAGACCTATTGGTTTCGACGTGAACGTAAATTACGCCCAGCCCCATTTACGGACAACTTATGTAAAAATTCAAACTTCGACGCGGGAACGACGTCCATACTTAACATTGGCTACGCCATCTTTTTGGTGGTTTATCTTTACACCTGAAAACGCCTTACGTAAACGGCGTATCTTTACTGCGACGGCCGGGCGTACGTTCGTGAATAGGCGTATCTAGCTGATTTACATATTCTAGGAGTAACTCAGCGTACACGCCCCTAGCGGCCAGCGTAAATAGGCAGCTAAGATACGACGGCGTAGGAGACATACACCGGTCGTACCTTAGCAACATTTAAGCGTATCTCAGTTTGAGCATACGCTTAAAGAAACAACGGCGCGGATTCGGAGTTACGACGGCGTATCTACTGATACGCCTGTCGTAAGTCTTTATGAATCTGGCTCCATGTGTGTGTAAAGGCACGCGTCCCAATACTTTTGGTAATATAGTGTGTAGAATTAATTTATATAAATAAATAAAAAATCAGGATGATGATAAAAAAATAAAAATAACAATTATAATATATAAAGATAGATAATAAATGTATATATGTATGTAATATCTATTATATATATATTTTTTAGTATATTAGTAATCATCATTTATTACATTTATTAGTATTTGTAAAGGGTTAACAATTTGCTGAGTGCTTTACACATTTATTATATTTATTATTATTTTCTTATTACACAAATAATGTAATAACTTCCTATACATGTTGTGGAGAGTCGGTAGAGTTCTGTCACACAGGACGGACGGGGGGGGTCGGGGGAGGGGAAGTTCTGGGCTCGCTGGTCCTCGGTGTCACTGTGTTATAAGTAGGGACAGATGTCACTTCCTCCGGCGCCCCCTCCTCCTATGTCGGTGTCATAGCTCTGTACAGTGTGTGTATTGGGGGTGGGGAGGGATTCCTCAGACTGGAGGAGAAGGACATTCAGCTATTTCTGACACCCAGCCAAACAATGCAGAGGAGGAGGACTGATCTCCCTACATACATCCAACCAGAACCAGCCAAACCAGACCGACGCCGTACACCCCGAACCTGAGCACCACTCCCGACTCCAAGAAAAACCAGACCGACACCGTCCACCCCGACCCTGAGCACCGCGCCCGACTCCAAGAGAAACCAGACCGAGACCGTCCACCCCGACCCTGAGCACCGCGCCCGACTCCGAGAAAAACCAGACCGACACTGTCCACCCCGACCCTGAGCACCACTCCCGACTCTGAGAGCAACCAGACCGACACCGCCCACCTCAAACCAGACTGACGCCCGACTCCAAGAAAAACCAGACCGACACCGTCCACCCCGAACCTGAGCACCGCGCCCGACTCTGAGAGAAACCAGACAGACACCGTCCACCCCGAACCTGAGCACCACTCCCGACTCCGAGAGAAACCAGACCGACACCTTCCACCCCGAACCTGAGCACCGCGCCCGACTCTGAGAGAAACCAGACCAACACCATCCACCCCGAACCTGAGCACCGCACCCGACTCCGAGAGAAACCAGACCGACACCGTCCACCCCGACCCTGAGCACCGCGCCCGACTCCGAGAGAAACCAGACCGACACCGTCCACCCCGAACCTGAGCACCGAGCCCGACTCCGAGAGAAACCAGACCGACACCGTCCACCCCGACCCTGAGCTCCGAGCCCGACTCCGAGAGAAACCAGACCGACACTGTCCACCCCGAACCTGAGCACCAATCCCGACTCCGAGAGAAACCAGACCGACACCGTCCACCCCGAACCTGAGCACCGAGCCCGACTCCGAGAGAAACCAGACCGACACCGTCCACCCCGAACCTGAGCACCGAGCCCGACTCCGAGAGAAACCAGACCGATGCCGTCCACCCCGAACCTGAGCACCGCGCCCGACTCCAAGAGAAACCAGACCGACACCGTCCACCCCGAACCTGAGCACCAAGCCTGACTCCGAGAGAAACCAGACCGACACCGTCCACCCCGACCCTGAGCACCGAGCCCGACTCTGAGAGAAACCAGACCGACACCGTCCACCTCAAACCAGACTGACGCCCGACTCCAAGAAAAAACAGACCGACACCGTCCACCCCGAACCTGAGCACCAAGCCCGACTCCGAGAGAAACCAGACCGACACCGTCCACCCCGACCCTGAGCACCACTCCCGACTCCGAGAGAAACCAGACCGACACCGTCCACCCCGAACCTGAGCACCACTCCAGACTCCGAGAGAAACCAGACCGACACCGTCCACCCCGAACCTGAGCACCAAGCCCAACTCCGAGAGAAACCAGACCGACACCGTCCACCCCGAACCTGAGCACCGAGCCCGACTCTGAGAGCAACCAGACCGACACCGCCCACCTCAAACCAGACTGACGCCCGACTCCAAGAGAAACCAGACCGACACCATCCACCCCGACCCTGAGCACCGCGCCCGACTCCGAGAGAAACCAGACCGACACCGTCCACCCCGAACCTGAGCACCGAGCCCGACTCCGAGAGAAACCAGACCGACACCGTCATCCCCCACCCTGAGCACCGCGCCCGACTAAGAGAAAAACCAGACCGACACCGTCCACCCCGAACCTGAGCACCGAGCCCGACTCCGAGAGAAACCAGACCGACACCGTCCACCCCGAACCTGAGCACCGAAACAGACTCCGACAGAAACCAGACCGACACTGTCCACCTCAAACCAGACTGACGCCCGACTCCAAGAAAAACCAGACCGACACCGTCCACCCTGACCCTGAGCTCCGCGCCCGACTCCGAGAGATTCCAGACTGACACCGTCCACCCCGAACCTGAGCACCGAGCCCGACTCTGAGAGAAACCAGACCGACACCGTCCACCCCGAACCTGAGCACCACACCCGACTCCAAGAAAAACCAGACCGACACCGTCCACCCCGAACCTGAGCACCGCACCCGACTCCGAGAGAAACCAGACTGACGCCATCCACCCCGAACCTGAGCTCCACGCCACACTCCGAGAGAAACCAAACCGACACCGTCCACCCTGAACCTGAGCACCGCGTCCGACTCCGAGAAAAACCAGACCGACACCGTCCACCCCGAACCTGAGCACCACGCCTGACTCCGAGAGAAACCAGACCGACACCGTACACTCCGAACCTGAGCACCACTCCAGACTCCAAGAAAAAACAGACCGACACCATCCACCCCGAACCTGAGCACCACTCCAGACTCCAAGAAAAAACAGACCGACACCGTCCACCCCGAACCTGAGCACCACTCCAGACTCCGAGAGAAACCAGACCGACACCGTCCACCCCGAACCTGAGCACCAAGCCCAACTCCGAGAGAAACCAGACCGACACCGTCCACCCCGAACCTGAGCACCGAGCCCGACTCCGAGAGAAACCAGACCGACACCGTCCACCCCGACCCTGAGCTCCGAGCCCGACTCCGAGAGAAACCAGACCGACACCGTCCACCCCGAACCTGAGCACCGAGCCCGACTCCGAGAGAAACCAGACCGACACCGTCCACCCCGAACCTGAGCACCGAGCCCGACTCCGAGAGAAACCAGACCGACGCCGTCCACCCCGAACCTGAGCACCGCGCCCGACTCCAAGAGAAACCAGACCGACACCGTCCACCCCGAACCTGAGCACCAAGCCTGACTCCGAGAGAAACCAGACCGACACCGTCCACCCCGACCCTGAGCACCGCGCCCGACTCTGAGAGAAACCAGACCGACACCGTCCACCCCGAACCTGAGCACCGAGCCCGACTCCGAGAGAAACCAGACCGACACCGTCCACCTCAAACCAGACTGACGCCCGACTCCAAGAAAAACCAGACCGACACCGTCCACCCCGAACCTGAGCACCAAGCCCGACTCCGAGAGAAACCAGACCGACACCGTCCACCCCGACCCTGAGCACCACTCCCGACTCCGAGAGAAACCAGACCGACACCGTCCACCCCGAACCTGAGCACCACTCCAGACTCCGAGAGAAACCAGACCGACACCGTCCACCCCGAACCTGAGCACCAAGCCCAACTCCGAGAGAAACCAGACCGACACCGTCCACCCCGAACCTGAGCACCGAGCCCGACTCTGAGAGCAACCAGACCGACACCGCCCACCTCAAACCAGACTGACGCCCGACTCCAAGAGAAACCAGACCGACACCATCCACCCCGACCCTGAGCACCGCGCCCGACTCCGAGAGAAACCAGACCGACACCGTCCACCCCGAACCTGAGCACCGAGCCCGACTCCGAGAGAAACCAGACCGACACCGTCCACCCCGACCCTGAGCACCGCGCCCGACTAAGAGAAAAACCAGACCGACACCGTCCACCCCGAACCTGAGCACCGAGCCCGACTCCGAGAGAAACCAGACCGACACCGTCCACCCCGAACCTGAGCACCGAAACAGACTCCGACAGAAACCAGACCGACACCGTCCACCTCAAACCAGACTGACGCCCGACTCCAAGAAAAACCAGACCGACACCGTCCACCCTGACCCTGAGCTCCGCGCCCGACTCCGAGAGAAACCAAACTGACACCGTCCACCCCGAACCTGAGCACCGAGCCCGACTCTGAGAGAAACCAGACCGACACCGTCCACCCCGAACCTGAGCACCACACCCGACTCCAAGAAAAACCAGACCGACACCGTCCACCCCGAACCTGAGCACCGCACCCGACTCTGAGAGAAACCAGACCGACACCGTCCACCCCAAACCTGAGCACCGCGCCCGACTCCGAGAGAAACCAGACTGACGCCATCCACCCCGAACCTGAGCTCCACGCCACACTCCGAGAGAAACCAAACCGACACCGTCCACCCTGAACCTGAGCACCGCGTCCGACTCCGAGAAAAACCAGACCGACACCGTCCACCCCGAACCTGAGCACCGCGCCCGACTCCGAGAGAAACCAGACCGACACCGTCCACCCCGAACCTGAGCACCACGCCTGACTCCGAGAGAAACCAGACCGACACCGTACACTCCGAACCTGAACACCGAGCCCGACGCTGAGAAAAACCAGACCGACACCATCCACCCCGAACCTGAGCACCACTCCAGACTCCAAGAAAAAACAGACCGACACCGTCCACCCCGAACCTGAGCACCACTCCAGACTCCGAGAGAAACCAGACCGACACCGTCCACCCCGAACCTGAGCACCACTCCAGACTCCGAGAAAAACCAGACCGACACCGTCCACCCCGAACCTGAGCACCGCGCCCGACTCCGAGAGAAACCAGACCGACACCGTCCACCCCGAACCTGAGCTCTGCGCCTGACTCCGAGAAAAACCAGACCGACACCGTCCACCCCCGAACCTGAGCTCCGCGCCTGACTCAGAGAAAAACCAGACCGACACCGTACACCCCGAACCTGAGCACTGACTCTGAGAAAAAACAGACCGACACCGTACACCCCGAACCTGAGCACCACACCCAACCCAGAGAAAAACCAGACCGACACTGTACACCCCGAACCTGAGCACCACGCCCGACTCTGAGGCCCCGTACACACGTCCGAGGAACTCGACGTGCCAAACACATCGAGTTCCTCGGCGAGTTCAGTGTGGAAGCCGCCGAGGATCTCTGCGGGCCGACTTTCCTCATTGAACAACGAGGAAATAGAGAACATGTTCTCTATTCGGCCTGACAAGTTCCTCGTCGGCTTCCTCGCTGAAAAGTGTACACACAACCGAGTTTCTCGGCAGAATCCAGCTCCGACCGAGTTTCTGGCTGAATTCTGCCGAGAAACTCGGTCGTGTGTATGGGGCCTAAGAGAAACCAGACCGACACCGTCCACCCCGAACCTGAGCACTGCGCCCGACACTGAGAGAAACCAGACCGACACCGTCCACCCCGAACCTGAGCACCACTCCCGCCTCCGAGAGAAACCAGACCGACACCGTACACCCCGACCCTGAGCACCGCGCCCGACTCTGAGAGAAACCAGACCGACACCGTCCACCCCGACCCTGAGCACCGCGCCCGACTCTGAGAGAAACCAGACCCACACCGTCCACCCCAAACCTGAGCACCGCGCCCGACTCCGAGAAAAATCAGACCGACACCATCCACTTCGAACCTGAGCACCACTACCGACTCAGAGAAAAACCAGATCGACGCCGTACACCCGACCCTGAGCACCACGCCTGACTCCGAGAAAAACCAGACCGACGCCGTACACCCGACCCTGAGCACCACACCCGACTCCGAGAAAAAACAGACCGACACCGTACACCCCGGACACTGCGCCCGACACTGAGAGAAATCAGACCGACACCATCCACTTCGAACCTGAGCACCATGCCCGACTCCGAGAAAAAACAGACCGACGCCGTACACCCCAAACCTGAGCACCAAGCCCGACTCCAAGAAAAATCAGACCTACACCGTCCACCCTGATCCTGAGCACCACGCCCGACTCTGAGAAAAAACAGACTGACATCGTCCACCCCAAACCTGAGCACCACTCCAGACTCCGAGAAAAACCAGACCGACACCGTCCACCACAAACCTGAGCACTGCGCCCGACTCCGAGACAAACCAGACTGACACCGTACACCCCAACCCTGAGCACTGCGCCCGACCCCAAAAGAAACCAGACCGAAACTGTACACCCCGACCCTGAGCACCGCGCCCGACTCCGAGAATACCAAACTCCATCCACTCCCCGTACTACTGCCTACTGTGTACATATCAACAGTGCTTTATTTATGTTATATAGCTCTGACATATACTGCAGTGCTGTACAGAGATGACTGAATCAGACACATCAGTCTCTGTACAGAGGAGCTTACACTCGTAATGTCCCCTCCCCCCACACAGTCATATCAGTCTCTGTACAGAGGAGCTTACACTCGTAATGTCCCCTCCCCCCACATCACATCAGTCTCTGTACAGAGGAGCTTACACTCGTAATGTCCCCTCCCCCCACACCGTCATATCAGTCTCTGTACAGAGGAGCTTACACTCTAATGTCCCCTCCCCCCCCCCCCCACAGTCACATCCATATTTGTACACAGGAGCTTCCAGCAGGACAAAGACCCTAAACATTGATCAGACCGGAGATAGAGAGATACAAAGTAACATTGTTTATAAACATTGATCAGACGGGAGATAGAGAGATACAAAGTAACATTGTTTATAAACATTGATCAGACCGGAGATAGAGAGATACAAAGTAACATTGTTTATAAACATTGATCAGACGGGAGATGGAGAGATACAAAGTAACATTGTTTATAAACATCGATCAGACGAGAGATGGAGAGATACAAAGTAACATTGTTTATAAACATTGATCAGACAGGGATAGAGAGATACAAAGTAACATTGTTTATAAACATTGATCAGACGGGGATAGAGAGATACAAAGTAACATTGTTTATAAACATTGATCAGACGGGGGATAGAGAGATACAAAGTAACATTGTTTATAAACATTGATCAGACGGGAGATAGAGAGATACAAAGTAACATTGTTTATAAACATTGATCAGACGGGAGATGGAGAGATACAAAGTAACATTGTTTATAAACATCGATCAGACGGGAGATGGAGAGATACAAAGTAACATTGTTTATAAACATTGATCAGACAGGGATAGAGAGATACAAAGTAACATTGTTTATAAACATTGATCAGACGGGGATAGAGAGATACAAAGTAACATTGTTTATAAACATTGATCAGACGGGAGATGGAGAGATACAAAGTAACATTGTTTATAAACATTGATCAGACAGGAGAGAGAGAGATACAAAGTAACATTGTTTATAAACATTGATCAGACATGAGATAGAGAGATACAAAGTAACATTGTTTATAAACATTGATCAGACAGGAGAGAGAGAGATACAAAGTAACATTGTTTATAAACATTGATCAGACGGGAGATGGAGAGATACAAAGTAACATTGTTTATAAACATTGATCAGACGGGAGATAGAGAGATACAAAGTAACATTGTTTATAAACATTGATCAGACGGGAGATGGAGAGATACAAAGTAACATTGTTTATAAACATTGATCAGACGGGAGAGAGAGAGATACAAAGTAACATTGTTTATAAACATTGATCAGACGGGAGATAGAGAGATACAAAGTAACATTGTTTATAAACATTGATCAGACAGGAGAGAGAGAGATACAAAGTAACATTGTTTATAAACATTGATCAGACGGGAGATAGAGATACAAAGTAACATTGTTTATAAACATTGATCAGACGGGAGATGGAGAGATACAAAGTAACATTGTTTATAAACATTGATCAGACGGGGATAGAGAGATACAAAGTAACGTTGTTTATAAACATTGATAATACGGGAGATAGAGAGATACAAAGTAACATTATTTATAAACATTGATCAGACGGGAGATAGAGAGATACAAAGTAACATTGTTTATAAACATTGATCAGACGGGAGATAGAGAGATACAAAGTAACATTGTTTATAAACATTGATCAGATGGGAGATAGAGAGATACAAAGTAACATTGTTTATAAACATTGATCAGACGGGGGATAGAGAGATACAAAGTAACATTGTTTATAAACATTGATCAGACGGGAGATAGAGAGATACAAAGTAACATTGTTTATAAACATCGATCAGACGAGAGATGGAGAGATACAAAGTAACATTATTTATAAACATTGATCAGACGGGAGATAGAGAGATACAAAGTAACATTGTTTATAAACATTGATCAGACGGGAGATAGAGAGATACAAAGTAACATTGTTTATAAACATTGATCAGACAGGAGATAGAGAGATACAAAGTAACATTGTTTATAAACATTGATCAGACGGGAGATAGAGAGATACAAAGTAACATTGTTTATAAACATTGATCAGATGGGAGATGGAGAGATACAAAGTAACATTGTTTATAAACATTGATCAGATGGGAGATGGAGAGATACAAAGTAACATTGTTTATAAACATTGATCAGACGGGAGATAGAGAGATACAAAGTAACATTGTTTATAAACATTGATCAGACGGGAGATAGAGAGATACAAAGTAACATTGTTTATAAACATTGATCAGACGGGAGATAGAGAGATACAAAGTAACATTGTTTATAAACATTGATCAGACGGGAGATGGAGAGATACAAAGTAACATTGTTTATAAACATTGATCAGACGGGAGATAGAGAGATACAAAGTAACATTGTTTATAAACATTGATCAGATGGGAGATAGAGAGATACAAAGTAACATTGTTTATAAACATTGATCAGACGGGAGATAGAGAGATACAAAGTAACATTGTTTATAAACATCGATCAGACGGGAGATAGAGAGATACAAAGTAACATTGTTTATAAACATTGATCAGACGGGAGATAGAGAGATACAAAGTAACATTGTTTATAAACATTGATCAGATGGGAGATAGAGATACAAAGTAACATTGTTTATAAACATTGATCAGACGGGAGATAGAGAGATACAAAGTAACATTGTTTATAAACATTGATCAGACAGGAGAGAGAGAGATACAAAGTAACATTGTTTATAAACATTGATCAGACGGGAGATGGAGAGATACAAAGTAACATTGTTTATAAACATTGATCAGACGGGAGATAGAGAGATACAAAGTAACATTGTTTATAAACATTGATCAGACAGGAGATGGAGAGACACAAAGTAACATTGTTTATAAACATTGATCAGACGGGAGATGGAGATACAAAGTAACATTGTTTATAAACATTGATCAGACGGGAGATAGAGAGATACAAAGTAACATTGTTTATAAACATGTGGAAGATTTCCAGGGGTATGAATACTTTTTCATTGTTTCTCTGTGTGGATACATTGTATAATAAATCATGTGTACATTGTTGTATTCTCAGCAGGGGATGGAGGGGGCGGGGCGCACAATGTCATGTGACCGGCTGGCGCCGTTATCTGATCATTTTTTTCTCTTCTTTCAGATAGACCAAATCCTCATCCACCAGAAGACAGAACTTCTAGAAGGTGAGTGAGGGGAACCAGAACCTCCATGATTGGAAGAACTGAAATCCATTCATTAAAAGGGGCGGGGCTAGGGGCAGCCAGGCTGGGGAGGAAAAGCTAGATGATGCTGGATGTCCTCCAGCCAGGAAATGAGGCGGGGCTCTACCTGACTTGCTGCAGCTTCTAATGAACATTGTGAGAAGCTCACAGTGTGCAGTGAAATCAGAGGAAGACGGTTCAGTCCAGGATGCCGGGTGGCTGTGGTGCCTCCCCATTGACTTGAATTGTATTGGGTGGTGCTGAGCACTGAACCCTATCGAGGGTTTTTGCAGCCTTCATGTACAGCATGGTGTGCGGTAGAAGAGAGTGGTGGTTGGGTTGTGGGCTTACCAGCTGCCTTACGTGCCGATTGGACGGGAATGTGACCCAATGAAGTGAGCGGGGGGGCAGGTGACACCCATCCTTCAACTGCATGGAATGGGGTGCGGTGTTGTGGAATTTCAGGGGTTCAGCCAGATGTCCCGGACCATTCCCCAAACACAAACTGCCACCAAATGTACCGTTTCGCACCCAACCGTGCCGCACCCAACCTTACCGTACCGCACCCAACCGTACCGTGCCGCACCCAACCGTACCGTACCGCACCCAACCGTACCGTGCTGCACCCAACCGTACCGTGCCGCACCCAACTGTACCCAACCGTACCTTGCCTCACCCAACTGTACCCAACCGTACCTTGCCTCACCCAACTGTACCCAACCGTACCGTGCCGCACCCAACTGTACCCAACCGTACCTTGCCTCACCCAACTGTACCCAACCGTACCTTGCCTCACCCAACTGTACCCAACCGTACCGTGCCGCACCCAACTGTACCCAACCGTACCTTGCCTCACCCAACTGTACCCAACCGTACCGTGCCGCACCCAACTGTACCCAACCGTACCTTGCCTCACCCAACTGTACCCAACCGTACCGTGCCGCACCCAACCGTACCGTGCCGCACCCAACTGTACCCAACCGTACCGTGCCGCACCCAACCGTACCGTGCCGCACCCAACCGTGCCGTGCTGCACCCAACTGTACCTAACTGTACCGTGCCGCACCCAACTGTACCGTGCCGCACCCAACCGTACCATGCCGCACCCAACTGTACCCAACCGTACCATGCCGCACCCAACTGTACCCAACCGTACCGCACCCAACCTTACCGTGCCGCACCCAACCATAACGTGCCACACCCAACTGTACTCAACCGTACCATGCCACACCCAATCGTACTGTTCCGCACCCAACCGTACCATGCCGCACCCAACCATAACGCGCCACACCCAACTGTACTCAACAGTACCGTGCCGCACCCAACTGTACCGTCCTGCACTCGTGCCGAGAACAATTAATGACACCTCCATATGTGTCGAAAGCGTGAAATTGTACGTCTGTTTTTTCTACGCAAAGTCTGAATGTGGCTCAGGACTTCCCAGACTCCGATCAGGACTGATATTTTGTATGTAGAGTAGATAGATTTTATGTGGAGGTGATACTTTGTATGTAGAGGTGATACATTGTATGTAGAGGTGATACATTGTCCTCTGCGGATATCATGTATGGACGGGGTGTGAATGATCGGGGTGTGTATGGACGGGGTGTGAATGATCGGGGTGTGGATGATCGGGGTGTGAATGATCGGGGTGTGAATGATCGGGGTGTGAATGATCGGGGTGTGAATGATCGGGGTGTGAATGATCGGGGTGTGAATGATCGGGGTGTGTATGGACGGGGTGTGAATGATCGGGGTGTGAATGATCGGGGTGTGAATGATCGGGGTGTGTATGGACGGGGTGTGTATGGACGGGGTGTGAATGATCGGGGTGTGAATGATCGGGGTGTGAATGATCGGGGTGTGGATGATCGGGGTGTGAATGATCGGGGTGTGAATGATCGGGGTGTGAATGATCGGGGTGTGAATGATCGGGGTGTGAATGATCGGGGTGTGAATGATCGGGGTGTGTATGGACGGGGTGTGTATGGACGGGGTGTGAATGATCGGGGTGTGTATGGACGGGGTGTGAATGATCGGGGTGTGTATGGACGGGGTGTGAATGATCGGGGTGTGAATGATCGGGATGTGTATGATCGGGGTGTGAATGATCGGAGATCTGAATGATCGGGATGTGAATGATCGGGATGTGAATGATCGGGGTGTGTATGGACGGGGTGTGTATGATGGGGGAGGGGCGGTGAATAGAAGGGGGCGGAGTAGTCAGGATTGTTAGTTTGCAGATCTCATGTTGCAGAGAAGGAACTTTAGTGAACTATAGAGAGGCCCCGGTGCATTGTGGGAAGTGTGGCTGAGACAGACTTGGAGGGGATCTGAACTCTTCTTGATGACGCAGAACCGCGACCAGCTTTGGAGATGTGCTGCCATCTAGTGGTTTACAAACACGAGGATTTGTTTATGTTACGTGTTGGAAAAATAATAATAAATATATGATAAAAAAGGATATAATAAATAATGAGCATATAATGAAGAATAATCCTATACTAAATAACAATTACTGTATATAATGAATATAAAAAAAAAAAGGAAAACGAGCATCTAATACATAACAAGCGTATAATACATAACAAGTATATAATAAATAAAAAGTATATAAAAAATATAAGCATATATTAAATAAAAAGCATATAATAAATAATACAACTATAATAAATATAAGTATATAATAAATAATGAGCATATAATGAAGAATAATCCTTTAATAAATAACAATTACTGTTTATAGTGAATATTAAAAAAAAATAAAATAAACGAGCATCTAATACATAACAAGCGTATTAAATAAATAACATGCGTATATTACATAACAAGTATATAATAAATAAAAAGTATATGATAAATATATGTATATAAAAAATATAAGCATATAATAAATAAAAAGCATATAATAAATAATACAACTATAATAAAAATAAGTATATAATAAATAATGAGCATATAATGAAGAATAATCCTTTAATAAATAACAATTACTGTATATAATGAATATAAAAAAAAACGAGCATCTAATACATAACAAGTGTATTAAATAAATAACAAGTGTATATTACATAACAAGTATATAATAAATATAAGTATATAAAAAATATAAGCATATAAAAAATAATACAACTATAAGAAATATAAGCATATAATAAATAACAAGTTTATAATAAATAACAAGCATATTATACATAATAAGTAAACGTATATAATAAATAATAAACCTATAATAAATAAAAGCGTATAATAATTAACAAGTATATAAATACATACTAGGCATATATAGATATAAGCATAAAATAAATATAAGCATATAATAAATATAAGCATATAATAAATAATACAATTATAAATATAAGCATATAATAAATAACAAGTATATAATAAATAATACAACTATAATAAATATAAGCATATAATAAATATAAGCATATAATACATAATACAATTATAATAAATATAAGCATATAATAAATAAAATGTATATAATAAATAATACAACTATAATAAATATAAGCATATAATAAATAACAAGTATATAATAAATAACAAGCATATTATACATAATAAGTAAAAGTATATAATAAATAATAAACCTATAATAAATATAAGCGTATAATAATTAACAAGTATATAAATACATACTAGGCATATATTGATATAAGCATAAAATAAATAACACGCATATAATAAATAAATAACAAGTATATAATACATAATTAGTAAAAGCATATAATAAATAACACGTATATATTAAATAAAAAGTATATAATAATGTATAACAAATAACCAGCGTATAGTAAATAACAAGTATATAATAAATAAGCACCACACCCAAAAATGAAGAATTCAGGGGGGGGGGGCTTTTAAAGTGCCATTACAGAAACCAATATGTACTCTATTAATGAAATATTATTCTATTAATACAAATGATAATCATAATAATAATAATAATAATAATAATCACATTAGAAACATTGATCACAGCCCATACAATCCTATCTCCATGGACCCTCCATACACCCCCAGATGTGTGTTCTGTATGATTGTTGAATTAGATTTACACATTTTTCACATTTTTTCCAAATCCCCAATCATGGGATTTAAAAAAAAAAAATGATTATTAGTTTCATTGTAACAACATCTTTTTTTTTATCATCATATCTGTTTGTATATATGAGGAGGGCGCTGACCGGCGGTGATGCTTTTGGGGGAGGCCATTTTGTTTGGGGTAATTTTTTTAGTCACTGGTCATTTTATTCAGGGTTTTTTTTTTCAGATATTTTTGTGATACACATGAAAATTCTGCCATGTGTTTGGGGGATTCATTTGGTAGTCACTGGTATTTTTTAATATTCGGGCCTTTTTTTAATACATTTTTATCATATACAGTGGAACCTCGGATTGCGAGTAACACGGTTAACGAGCGTTTCGCAATACAAGCACTGTATTTTGAAAAATCCGGTTTGCGAGTGTTTTCTCGGATTCAGGCCAAAGCGGTGTGCAGTACCTCGTTAGGCCTGAGGTGGGGGGGGGGGGCGCCATTTGGAAATGCTCAAAAAAGTCTCTGAAATACTATGAGCCTTTCCGAGGTTTGCCGAGGTCAGCTGAGCTGTCCTCAGGGCTTTTCGGCCCTTTCTGAGGCTCTCCGCCACCCCCCCACCTCTGGCCACATGCGGTATTGCATGCCATAGAAGTCAATGCGGAACTAATTCTTTTCGTTTCCATTGACTTCAATAGGGAAACTCGCTTTGATATGCGAGTGCTTTGGATTACGAGCGTTCTGCTGGAACGGATTATGGGCTAGATTCACATAGATCAGTGGATCTATAGATCCGCTCGATCTATCTGATTTAAGATACACTGCCGCAAGTTTGGGTAATTCACAAACCACTTACCTCCAAACTTGCGGCGGCGGATCGTAAAACCCCCGGCGGAATTCAAATTCCGCGGCTAGGGGGAGTGTACTATTTAAATCAGGCGTGTTCCCGCGCCGATTTAAATGAGCATGCGCCGTCCGCGAAATTTCCCGGCGTGCATTGCTCCCACTGACGTCACTAGGACGTCAGTGGTTTCGACGTGAGCGTAACATGCGGCGCGCGGGTTTCTGAATCGGCGTACGCAAACGACGTAAAAAAAAAATCAAACTCGACGCGGGAACGACGGCTATACTTAACATTGGCTGCGCCTCATAGAAGCAGGGGTAAGTATACGCCGGGAAAACCGATACGTAAACGTCGTAACAACACTGCGTCGGGTCCGCGTACGTTCGTGAATTCGCGTATCTCGCTGATTTACATATTATTCAGCGTAAATCAGCGGGAACGCCCCCGGCGCCATTTTCAAATTGAAAAAAAGATCCGACAGTGTAACACAGTTACACCTGTCGGATCTTAGCCCTATCTATGCGTAACTGATTCTATGAATCAGGCGCATAGATAGGACCAGTGTAAGTCAGAGATACGACGGCATATCAGGAGATACACCGTCATATCTCTTTTGTGAATCTGGCCCAACCCGAGTAATCCAAGGTTCCACTGTATTTCCGAGGCTCTCCAGTGCCCCCCCTACCTATGGCCGCATGCGGTATTGCATGCCTTTGAAGTCAATGCAGAACAAATTATTTTCGTTTCAATTGACTTTTATGGGGAAACTCGCTTTGATATGCGAGTGCTTTGGATTACGAGCGTTCTCCTGGAACGGATAATGGCCCAGATTCAGGTAGATCCGCGCAATATTTGCGTGGGCAAAGGGCAACGATTTTTGCTCTGCGCCCACGCAAATATTTTGATATGCCCGCGATTCACGGAGCAGTAGCTCCGTAAATTGCGCGGGCGCTATGCTAAATAGCCCGGCGTAAGGGCGCCTAATGTAAATGATCCCGCCGGGGGCGGGAATCATTTAAATTAGGCGCGCTCCCGCGCCGAGCGAACAGCGCATGCTCCGTCGGGAAACTTTCCCGACGTGCATTGCGGCAAATGACGTCGCAAGGACGTAATTTGCTTCTAAGTGAACGTGAATGGCGTCCAGCGCCATTCACGAATCACTTACGTAAACGACGTGAAATTTAAATTTCACGAGCGGGAAGGGCGGCTATACTTTAGCATTGGCTGCCCCTGCTATAGCAGGAGCAACCTTGCGCTAAAGTCGCCGTACGGAAACTCCGTACCTTGCGTGCGCAGGGCCCGCGCAACTTTTGTGAATCGGTGGTAGTATGCAATTTGCATACTATACGCCGATCACAATGGCCGCGCCCCCTAGCGGACAACGCAAGAATGCAGCCTGAGATATGAAGGCATAAGGAGGCTTATGTCTGTCATATCCTAGGCTGCAGTCCGCGTAGCGATGTTCCTGAATCAGGGGCATTCGCTACGCGGGAGCAAAACAGCTATTGCGCCGCGCAACCTATGGTTGCGCGGGCGCAATAGCTTCTTGAATCTGGGCCACTGCCCGTAACCCGAGGTTCCACTGTACAGGAAACATTCCCCCCTCATGGGCGGGTCTTCTGCCATTTGTATGTTTTTTGCGTTATTTCCGCTACAAGAAAAACATCAAATTATTATTATAAGTTTTTGTTACTTTTATTATCATTTTTAGTTTCATTGTAACAACTTCTTTTGCATTGTGTCTATTTGTATATTTGAGGAAGGTGTTGACTGGCGCTGATGTTTTTTTTTGGGGGGGGGGGTCCAATTTTTTTTTCCGTCTGGATTTATGTATTAAATTATTTACCAGATAAAATGAAAAGTGATGAGTAACAAGTTCCTCCCGGTTGCCTTGCAGCGGTGACGGGCTTCGAGACCTGCAATCAGTACGAGCTGCGCAATATAATGGGCCAGCGCATCTTCTCGGTGCAGGAGAGGAGCACGGTGTGCGCTCGCTGCTGCTGCGGATCCCTCCGCCCCCTCAATCTGCACGTCTGCGACTACACGGGACGGGAGGTCATCCACTTTGTCCGCCCACTCAGATGTTCCAGCTGCTGCTTCCCCTGCTGCTTACAGGAGGTGAGACCGCGGGCGCCGGCGGCTAAAAAAACTCCGATCGTGATCTCCTTCTGAAGTGATATTTTCAGGCCTGTGTGTTTCCTATTCGTCTCTCTTACATTAACCGCTTCAGCCCCGGACCATTTGGCTGGCCAATGACCGGGCCACTTTTTTGCGATTCGGCACTGCGTCGCTTTAACTGACAATTGCGCGGTCGTGCGACGTGACTCCCAAACAAAATTGACGTCCTTTTTTCCCACAAATGGAGCTTTCTTTTGGCGGTATTTAATCACCTCTGCGGTTTTTATTTTTTGCGCTATAAAAAAAAAATAGCGCAACAATTTTGAAAAAAAAATTCATTTTTTTTTACTTTTTGCTATAATAAATATCACCAAAATATATATATATATATAAAAAATTCCTCAGTATGGACCGATACATATTCTTCTAAAAAATCACAATAAGCGTTAATTGATTGGTTTGCGCAAAAGTTATAGGGCCAGGTTCAGGTACCTGCGCTGCGGCTCAACGTATCCCGTTTACATTACACCGCCACAAGTTTTCAGCGCAAGTGCTTGATTCACAGAGCACTTGCCTGTAAACTTGCGGCGGCGTAGCGTAAATCCGTCCGGCGCAAGCCCGCCTAATTCAAATGGGGCGGGCACCATTTAAATTAGGCGCGTTCCCGCGCCGAGCGTACTGCGCATGCGCCGTCCCTTAAATTACCCGACGTGCATTGCGCTAAATGACGTCGCAAGTACGTCATTGGTTTCAACGCTAACGTAAATGGCGTCTTTTACGTAAATGGCGCCATTCACGGACGACTTACGCAAACGACGTGAAATTTAAAATTTCGAGGCGGGAACGACGGCCATACTTAACATGGGTTACACCACCTAGAGGGCATGCTTAGTTTTACGCGACGCATCTCTATGGAAACAACGTACATTTAGATCGACGGGCAAAGCGGACGTTCGTGAATCGGCGCAACTATTTATTTGCATATTCTACGCCGACCGCAATAGAATCGCCACCTAGCGGCCGGCCTAGAATTGCAGCCTAAGATCCGACGGTGTAACACAGTTACACCTGTCGGATCTTAGGGAGATCTATGCGGAACCTGATTCTATGAATCAGGCGCATAGATACGACCGGCCGGATTCGAAGATATGACGGCGTATCAGGAGATACGCCGCCGTATCTTCTTTCTGAATCCGGCCCCTAGCGTCTACAAAATAGGGGATAGTTTTATGGCGTTTTTATTAATATTTTTGGGTTTTACTAGTAATAGCGGCAATCATCGATTTTTATCGTGACTGCGACATTATGGCGAGCACATCGGACACTTTTGACGCCATTTTAGAACCATTGTCATTTTTACAGCGATCAATGCTATAAAAATGCACTGATTACTGTGAAAATGACACTGGCAGGGAAGGGGTTAACCTGTAGGGGGACGTTGAAGGGGTTAAGTGTTCCCTAGGGAGTGATTCTAACTGTTAGGGGGCGTGGCTTGCAGTGACACGTCACTGATCGTTGTTCCCGATGACAGGGAACAGACGATCAGTGACATGCCGCTAGGAGGAACGGGGAGATGAGGGGGCAGATCCACAAAAGAATTACGCCGGCGTATCTCTTGATACGCCGGCGTAATTTTAAATTTCCCGCGTCGTATCTTTGTTTTGTATCTACAAAACAAGTTACGACTGCATCTCGGATCTTAGTACGCCGTCGGATCGTAGATGCATTTTTCCGCCGGCCGCTAGGTGGCGTTTCCGTCGAATTCCGCGTTGAGTATGCAAATTAGCTAGTTACGGCGATCCACGAACGTACGTCCGGCCGGCGCATTTTTTTTACGTCGTTTGCGTTCGGCTTTTTCCGGCGTATAGTTACCCCTGCTATTATGAGGCATACTCAATGTTAAGTATGGCCGTCGTTCCCGCGTCGAAATTTGAATTTTTTACGTTGTTTGCGTAAGTCGTTCGCGAATAGGGATTTGCGTAAAATGACGTCACCGTCGTAAGCATTGGCTTGTTCTGGTTTAATTTCGAGCATGCGCACTGGGATACCCCCACGGACGGCGCATGCGGCGTTAAAAAAAAATTTGTTTACGTCGGGTCACGACGTATTTACATAAAACACGCTGCCATCACATCGTTTTGAATTGCGCGCCCTTACGCCGCCAAAGACACACTACGCCGCCGTAACTTACGGCGCAAATTCTTTGAGGATTCGGAAAAAAAAGGTAAGTTACGGCGGCGTAGTGTATATTAGATACGCTACGCCCGGCGGTAATATGCGCCGCTGTACGTGAATCTGCCCCGTTGTGTTTACACTGACATCTCCCCGTTCTTCAGCTCTGTGACCCGATCGCGACATCGAGTCCGCGGGTCCTGCGGGCATGGTCACAGAGCTCACAACAGGGTCACGAGCGCGCCGGCGGCCACATGGCCGGCAAATTAGAAGGGACCTATATATACGCCCAATTGCCCAGCCGTGCCATTCTATCGACGTAAAAGTGCGCGCGGCGGTCAGCGAGCGGTAAAATATCATATAATCCATATCTTGGTCCTCCATGACTCTTCCCGCGTTTGTGACGCCTTTCTGTCTTTTGTCGTGCAGTTGGAGGTGCAGAGCCCCCCAGGTCAAACCATCGGTTACGTTGCCCAGACGTGGCACCCGTTCCTCCCCAAGTACTCTCTGATGACGGAGAGCCGGGAGCCGGTGTTGAAGGTGGTCGGTCCGTGTCTGATGTCCAGCTGCTGTGGAGACATTAACTTCCAGGTGAGACGAGGCCCCGCCCCCAACCTCAATCCAAATTTGTTCTTCTACATTTTTAAGGTCATTCTTGTTTTGAAGTAAATCAGTTTTGGTGATCCTACCAGTATAGTGTATCCACAGCCATGGGCGTCCGCTGAAATTTTTTCAGGGGGGGGCGCTTCGGCACTGGCGATACACAGTCGCATTTAACCCTTTCTTCGACCGCTAGCGGGGGTTAAAAGCGCCCCCCACATTGAAATGTAAAAACATCCCACTGTGCCCCCTGCATATTTCAATATCTCTTTATCACTACTGTGTACCCTCCTCTCCACAACTGCATTACTGCACCCCTTTACATTACACAGCACCCTGCGCCTCTCGACCCCTTACATTACACAGCACCCTGCATCCCTCGACCCCTTTACATTACACAGCACCCTGCATCCCTCGACCCCTTTACATTACACAGCACCCTGCACCTCTGACCCCCTTTACATTACACAGCACCCTGCATCCCTCGACCCCTTTACATTACACAGCACCCTGCGCCTCTCGACCCCTTACATTACACAGCACCCTGCATCCCTCGACCCCTTTACATTACACAGCACCCTGCATCCCTCGACCCCTTTACATTACACAGCACCCTGCACCTCTGACCCCCTTTACATTACACAGCACCCTGCATCCCTCGACCCCTTTACATTACACAGCACCCTGCATCCCTCGACCCCTTTACATTACACAGCACCCTGCATCCCTCGACCCCTTTACATTACACAGCACCCTGCAAAGCCACCAGAGACAGCCAAACAACTAGCACTTTAAGCAACAAAAACCTTCACATTTTTGTTTGTATATAATATATATACCCTTAAAATGCCAGGAGCCGGGTGCACTGGTCAGTGATCATAGTAACTCATGTATTAATGTCAGTGCAGGACATTTACCCCCACCCCCGCTATGCTGCATATTAAAAAAATCACAGACAGTCATCACAGTTAATAATCTTCAGACTGCATCATTCCGTATGGCATGATGCCATATGGAATGCAGTCTGAAGATTTTTTTAATATGCAGCATGGCGGCGGGGGGGGGGGGGGGGGGGGGGTAAATGTCCTGCACTGACATTAATACATGAGTTACTATGATCACTGACCAGTGCACCCGGCTCCTGGCATTTTAAGGGTATATATATATATATACAAACAAAAATGTGAAGGTTTTTGTTGCTTAAAGTGCTAGTTGTTTGGCTGTCTCTGGTGGCTTTGCAGCCAAGAAACTAGTATTTTCAGAAGGGAAGTCAGTAAAAGCAGGCTGGCTTTGCAGTGCAGTAATGCAACACAACACACATTGGCACACTTTGCACATAATAATGTTTGCACTGAATTTTTTTTATTTTCCAATAATTTGTATTGAAAATTATTCATATCAAGTTTACAAAGCAAAAGCACGGACATTTTTTTAATGGCTCCCCAATGCACTAAAGGGCACACCTGCTGCATAGTAATACACTTTGATTTTTACTATATGAAATTGTGATTGTTATTATTCGATTAGTGAGCCATTTTACAAGTGTGTGTGTCACACACACACACACACTTGTAAAATGGCTCACTAATCGAATAATAACAATCACAATTTCATATAGTAAAAATCAAAGTGTATTACTATGCAGCAGGTGTGCCCTTTAGTGCATTGGGGAGCCATTAAAAAAAATGTCAGTGCAAACATGTACAAAGTGTGCTAATGTGTGTTGCATTACTGCACTGTCTGCAAAGCCAGCCTGCTTTTACGGACGTCCCTTCTGAAAATTAGCAAACAATTAGCGCTTTACAGACTGTCTGTGTCTGTGTTACCTCAACAGCGTGCAGGCTCCTCTCGGTACGGCTCTCTACGCTCCTCCCAGCCATCAGTATCACGACGTGATCCCCTCCCGGCGTGAGTGACGTCACGCCACCAGGACAAGCACCAGGCTGGACTGCAAAGTTAGGGGGAGTGAGCGATAATTGGCTGGCCGGAAAACAAGGGGCGGGGAGCGGAAGGTAAACAAACACAGTCACAGACTGACTTGATATGCCGCGGACATGAGAGAGACAGTGACAATCGGCGGCGCTGGTTCGAGAGGCGGCCGCAGCTAAATCTAAATGTGTGTCAGTGTCTTACTACTGATTCTAGGGGGGGGCAAACGCCCTGCCTTGCCCTATGGAGCGGACGCCCATGTCCACAGCCACTTCCTTTCTAGGGTGAGTGTCACATACTTGGTGGAGATCAAGCTGGAGAGGGGGGCTTCTCTTGCACCTCGTGTCTGACACCCCCTGGTAGTGGTGACAGGTAGTGACGGACACAGAGTGGCACGAGGGCCGATGGCGCTGGCTGAGTCTTGGCAGCAACCAGGTGGCTCCGTATTGCTGGGTCAGCAGATGGAGGCGTAGCCGGGACGTAAGCCAGGAGGTCATCAACAGCCGGACAGAGCAGGTACTGAGACGAGAGGCATTGACTTCAATGGCATGCAATACCGCATCTGGCCAGAGGTGGGGGGGGGGCACAGGAGAGCCTTCGGAAAGGCCTGGGGACAGCTCGGCTGACTTCGGAATTCCTCGGAAAGGTTTGAAAACACCCGGGAACTGAGTATTTCCGAACTGATCCGATCTGCTCAGCTCTGGCGCCCCCGCACCTCTGGCCAAATGCGGTACTGCAGTCCCCATTAGCTTGAATTCTGGCCCAGATTCAAAGAGATTTGCACTTTCTTTGCGGAGGCACAGGGCAACGATTTTTTCCTGCGCCCCCGCAAATTTGCGCCGCTGCACTCGATTCACAGAGCAGTAGCTCCGTAAATTGCGAGGGCGCGCTGGCAAAATTGCCCGGCGTAAGCGCGCGCAATGTAAATGATCCCGCCGGGGGCGGGAATCATTTAAATTAGGCGCGTTCCCGCGCCGATCGTAAAGCGCATGCTCCGTCGGGAAACTCAAGGACGTCATTTGCTTCAAAGTGAACGTGAATGGCGTCCAGCGCCATTCACGATTCACTTACGCAAACGACGTAAAATTCGAACGTCGCGACGCGGGAACGTCGGGTATCCTTAGCATTGGCTGCGCCTGCTATTAGCAGGAGCAGCCTTACGCTAATCACGCCGTATGGAAACGACGTAACTTGCGTACGCAGGGCCCGCGCAACAATTGTGAATCGGTGTTAGTATGCAATTTGCATACTATACGCTGATCACAATGGGAGCGCCCCCTAGCGGTCAACGCAAGAATGCAGCCTAAAATCTGCGTGGCATAAGAGCCTTATGCCGCGCATATCTTAGGCTGCAGTCGGCGTAGCGATGTTCCTGAATCAGGAGCATTCGTAACGCCGGAGCAAGTAAGCAATTGCGCTGCGTAACTTATGGTTACACAGGCGCAATTGCTTCTTGAATCTGGGCCTCTGCTCGTGTTGCGAGACAACACTCGCAAACCGAGTCAGAATTTTTTTTTAAAAAGTTGCTCGTCTTTCAAAATGCTCGCTAACCGCGTTACTCGTAAACCGAGGTTCCACTGTACTAGGTACTCTGAGCCCAGGAAATGCTGCATTCAGTAAAAAAAATAAAAAATAAATGGACTAGCTGTTGCTTTGATTGCAAAATAAAAAAATTCCCGGATTTCAGATCGGGCTAAAAGCACCAAAAATAAAATGAATATCCTTGTAGAATCTTCAGCTATAAACATGTTGAATTAATGTTGCTATAAATAGTGACATCAATCAAATAAGGCCCCACTGCCAAAAACAAACAAAATTCTTGCTAAAGAAAAATAAAATCTTCCTCATGATCATATAAAACACATCATTGTTTCTCATCACCCCCCCCCCCCCCCCCATGGTTACAGCATTTCTCAGATAAACTCATGCTCTCCGTCCTTCATATTTTATACGGTATTTCCCAATTTTCTCCACTGTGAAGGGTGGAATGTGTGCGGGCGGAGGAATTTGGGCGGATCCCACCCTTCCCATACATTTTTTCCACGACTTTCTTTGGTGAAAGTTTTTACTGATGGTACCCCAACACTAACAGATTCTCTATATGGCCAAAAGCTTGTGGACACCTGACCATCGCACCCATATGAGCTTGTTGGTCATCACATTCCAAGACCGTGGCTCTTAATTTGGAGTTGCCCACCAACCATACATCCTCCACTCTTCTGGGAAGGCTCTCCGCAAGATTTTGGAGGGTGTCTCTGGGAATTTGTGCCCATATGTGAGGTCAGGTCCTAATGTTGGATGAGGAGATCTGGCCCACCATTGCCATTCCAACTCATCCCAAAGGTGTTCAGTAGGGCTTGAGGTCGGGTTGAGTGCAGGACACGCAAGTTCTTCATCACCAAACTGGATAAACCACTAGGTAGATTCAGAAAGAGTTAGGCCGACTTATCAGTAGATAAGCCGACCTAACTCCGAATCTACGCCGCCGTATGTTTAAGCGTATGCTCAAACAGAGATACGCTTAAATATATCTAAGATACGACGGCTTGCGCCGTCCTATCTTAGATTGCAATTTTTCGGATGGCCGCTAGGTGGCGCTTCCATTGCGGTCGGCGTAGAATATGTAAGTGAGTTGATACGCCGATTCACAAACGTACGCCCGGCCGCCGCAGTCGATTTACGCCGTTTCCGTAAGGCATTAGCAGGCCTAAAGTTATTCCACCTATTAGGTGGAATAACAATGTTAAAGTATGGCCGCCGTTCCCGCCGCGAGATTCAAATTTTTTACGTCGTTTGCGTAAGTCCACCGCGAATCGGGATTTACGTTGTTTACGTCCACGTCGAAATCAATAGGCCCGTGCGGCGTACGTAGCCGCAATGCACGCTGGGAAATGTAGGCGCCCGGCGCATGCGCAGTTAAAAAAAAAACGTAAAAAACATGAGGTCAAGCCTCATTTCCATACAACATGCCCCCCTCCAACACATTCCAATTCGGCGCTCTTACGCCCGCCCGCTTTAGGCTACGCCGCCGTATATTAGCAGGCAAGTATATTGAGAGGGCCAGAACTCTTCTCAGAAGAGTTACGACGGTGTATCTCAGGAAACTCCGTCGTATCTCTGTTTCTGAGCCCGGATATCTATGCGAGTGATTCTTAGAATTATTTTCGCATAGATACGGCCAAGATGTGGCGTTTACGTTCAGGTCTCATTTGACTATGCAGATGAGCCTGATACGCCGATTCCCGAATGAATTTGCGTCGCGTAGCCGTCGCTTACGTCGTTTCCGTAAGCGTAAGGTTACCCCTGCTATATGAGGGGTAACCTTACGCCAGTCCGCCGTATGCCATGTTAAGTATGGCGTCGGGTCCGCGTCGGCTTTTTCCGTCAGTTACAACGTTTTACTAAGTCGTCCACGAATACGACTTTACGTCAATGACGCTCACGTTGGCGTCATTGACGTTTTCCGTCGAGAACTGGAGCATGCGCACTGGGCTATTTTAAGCCCGGCGCATGCGCATTTCGATCGGCACGGGGCACGCTTTATTTAAATACAAGCCGCCCCCTTTGAATTATGCGGGGATACGCCGGGCCATTTACACCACGCCGCCGCAAACTACGGAGCAAGTGCTTGAGGAATACGGCACTTGCTCCAATAAGTTGCGGCGGCGTAGTGTAAATGACTTACACTACGCCGGCGCCGTATCTACGAGAATCTGGCCCAGAATCATTACTAGCCTAGCTAATTTACAGCGGCGTAGCCTAAACACGATAAGCTACTCTGCCGTAACTTTAATCCAATGTACCTGAATCTACCTACACGTCTTTATGGAGCTGACTCATTTGTGAAGTCAGGTCCTAATGTTGGATGAGGAGAGCTGGCCCACCATTGCCATTCCAATTCATCCCTAAGGTGTTGAGTAGGGCTTGAGGTCAGAGGTTGAGTGCAGGACACGCAAGTTCTTTCAAACCAAACTAGAAAAACCATGGCCGGATTCACAAAGCCTTTACGCCGGCGTATCTCGAGATACGCCACGTAAGTGCAAATATGCACCGTCGTATCTGTGCACCGTGCCCACAAACCGAGATACGCCTAAAAATAGGCTTCCTACGACCAACGTAACTTGCCTACGCTGGCGTATCGTGGGCGCATATTTACGCTGGACGCAAGTTGCGCTCCCATTGATTTCCTATTCAAATATGGAAATGAGGGAGATACGTCGATTCACGAACGTAGTTGCGCCCGGCGCATAATATACGCGGTTTGTGTAAGTCGTACGTCCGGCGTAAAGTTATTCCCCATATAGGAGGCGCAACTCATGCAAAGGTATGGACCAGAGAACACAACCTGTCGTATCTTATGTCGTTTACGTTGTACGTGAATATGACTAGGCGTAGGTTACGTTCACGTCGTAAGCAGTGATCCGTCATATCTTAGGGTGTAGTTCCGACGTGATTCTGAGCATGCGCAGTGGGATGCGTCCACGGGACGGCGCATGCGCCGTTCGTTATTCGTATCTTTATGGCGCTCGGCCCATCATTTGCATGGGGTCACGCCTCATTTGCATGGCGTCACGCCCACTTACGACGACTTACGCCTAGGAAACCCAGCGCAGATTTGGCAGCACTGGCTTTGTGAATTCTGTGCTTGCCTCTCTGCGCTGCGTCGGCGTAGCGTATATGAGATATGCTACGGCGGCATAAATATGCGTCGATGTATGTGAATCCGGGCCCATGCCTTTTTGGAGCTGACTCAGGTGTGAGGTCAGGTACTGATGTTGGATGAGGAGAGATGGCCCACCATTGCCATTCCAATTCATCCCTAAAGTGTTGAGTAGGACTGGAGGTCAGAGGTTGAGTGCAGGACACGCAAGTTCTTCATCACCAAACTGGAAAATCCATTTTTTTATGGAGCTGACTCATTTGTGAGGTCGGGTACTGATGCTGAATAAGACAATCTGGCTCACATGTTTTGCCTCGCATTGGGCGCCAAAAAAATAAAAAGACCTGGCTCACAATCATCAAAGGTGTTCAGTAGGGATGAGGTCAGGGCCAAACTGTTCCCACAAGGTTGGAAGAGCACAACTGTCTACAATGTCTTTGTATGATAGTACCCTTCACCAGAGACACCTGAACTCATTTGGAGGGGTGTCCGTATCCTGTGGGTCATATAGTGTATCCGTAAGGAGTGAGATGACCCTATTACAATTATTGGTAGGGTTCTTTAACCACTTCCCTCCCGCCATATACAGAATGACGTCCGGGAAGTGGTTCTGTTATCCTGATTGGGTGTCATATGACGTCCAGCAGGATAACATGCCGAAACGCACCCACGAGGGCGCGCAACGTGGTGACCGCGAGTGTGGCGTGTAAGGCCTCGTACACACAACCGGACATGTCCTCTGAAACTGGTCCGCGGAGCAGTGTCAGCGGACAGATCCGACCGTGTGTACAGGCTAGCGGACAGATTTCCAGCGGACAAATGTTTCTTAGCATGCTAAGAAACATGTCCGCTGGGAAGCTGTCCGTCGGACATATCCGCTGGTTAGTACGTCTAATCAGCGGACCGAAATCCTGCGCATGTGTCGAATTGATTCGACGCATGCGTGGAAGCATTGAACTCGCGCGATAGAGAACGTAGGTGTCGTATAGGTGTGTACAGCCATCAGACCGAAATCTCCTAGCGGAGATGTCCGATGAAAACGGTCCGGCGGACTGTCCCCTCGTGTGTACGAGGCCTCAGTCTGACACCCCGCATCTCCGATCGTTATAAGAAGCCTGTCAGAGGCTTCTTACCACGTGATCAGCTGTGACCAATCACAGCTGATCATTGTGTGAACCAGGAAGTGCATTCCCCGGTTTGCGCTGACAGGGAGAGACAGTTGGAGCCAATCGGTGGCTCTCCCTGTCAGAGGGGGGGGGTCTGTGCTGATTATCAGCACATTGATTATCAGCAGAGCCCCCATCAGATGTGCCAAAAAGGTACCCAGACAGTGCCCCCTGATGTTTGCCTATCAGTGCCCAACAGGGATGGACTGGCCATTGGGACTACATGGAGTTTCCCGGTGGGCCGATGTGTCAGTGGGCCGGCTTCAGTGACAGCGGACCGCCGCCCCCCCCCCCCTTCTCTCCTATGTCTCTCCCTCCCTGCAGCGCTCACCTCCTCTCTCTCCCCGCAGCGCTCACCTGGGGGGGAACAGAGATGCAGGGGGAGGACCAGAGGAGCAGGGGGGATTGCAGAGGAGCATGGGGGGAGGGGACAGACAGCTGACTCAACAGCTATGGCCTGGGAGTTTCTCACTTCTGCCTAATCTTGTCCCATAAGGGGGGGGGGGGCACCGAACTGATTCTTTGCCCCGGGTGAAATAATGTCTAGCTTCCCCACTGGTACTGCCTATAAGAGTATCAGTACCAGCCGTTCTACTCTAATAAAGTAGAATGGCTAGTGGCTAGTGAAGGGGGAGAGGGGGCTTGGGTGGCCAGGGGGGTGCGGGAGTTGTCCGGCCGCCATGGGAGAGACCTGCCAGTCTGGATGACGTCCAGGGCCAAATTTTTGTCCCAGTCCAGCCCTGGTGCCCAATAAATTGCCAGTCAGTGCTCATCACTTTGCCAATCAGTGCCCTACAGTAACACCTGTCAAAAACCTCATCATCGGTGCTGCCCATCAATTCTACTCATCAGTGCCTCCTCATCAGTGCCACCTTATCAGTGCCCAACACTGCCTTGCCTCATCAGTGCCTGTCAGTGCCCTTCACAGCCACTTGTCAGTGCCCATCAGTGCTGCATATCAGTGCCCATCCATTCTACATGTCAGTGCCTCCTCATCAGTGCCACCTTATCAGTGCCAACTCATCAGTGCCCATCAATGTCGCCTCATCTGTGCCCATCAGTGAAGGAGAAAACAAAATAGTATAACCGAAACAAAGAAAAACTTTTTTTTTCAAACATTTTGGTCTTTTTTAGTTTGTTTGGGTACAGTCGTTTGGGTACAGTGTTGCACGACTGCGCAATTGTCATTCAAAGTGTGACAGCGCTGAAAGCTGAAAATTGTCCTGGTCAGGAAGGAGTGAAAGTGCCGCCCAGTATTGAAGTGGTTAAAGAAGGGCCAAAAAAAATCCTGTCTCCACAGGGGTAGATTCAAGAAGCAATTGCGCCTGTGTAACCATAGGTTACACAGCGCAATTGCTTACTTGCCCCGGCATAACGAGTGCTCCTGATTCAGGAACCTTGTTACGCCGACTGCAGCCTAAGATATGCGCGGCATAAGGCTCTTATGCCCGCATATCTTAGGCTGCATTCTTGCGATGGCCGCTAGGTGGCGTTCCCGTTGTGCTCAGCGTATAGTATGCAAATTGCATACTAACGCCGATTCACAACGTTGCGCGAGCCCTGCGTACGCAATTTACGTTGTTTCCGTACAGCGGTTTTTGCGTAAGGCTGCCCCAGGCTATTAGCAGGGGCAGCCCATGTTACGTATACCCGTCGTTCCCGCGTCGCGAAATTTAAAATTTGCATAAGTGGATCGTGAATGGCGCTGGACGCCATTCACGTTCACTTTGAAGCAAATGACGTCCTTGCGACGTCATTTGGCGCAATGCACGTCGGGAAAGTTTCCCGACGGAGCATGCGCTCGGCGCAGGAACGCGCCTAATTTAAATGATTCCCGCCCCCTACGGGATCATTTAAATTGCGAGCGCTTGCGCCGGGCATTTTGCCGGCGCGCCCACGCAATTTACGGAGCTTCTGCTCCGTGAATTGAGGGCAGCGCAAAAAAATTGCGGGGGCGCAGGGCAAAATCGTTGCCCTGCGCCTCCGTAATAAATGCGCAAATCTACTTGAATCCGGCCCACCGTGTTTAAGGGCCACGCAGGGCCCCGTTCTCACAGTGACAAAAATAAATGTTCCACCAACACTTTGGGGACACAAAGGACCTCTTTGTGAAGGTGATTCTGAGGGTGAAGCTGAGGGTTATTTATGGTCACATGACAGGTGTGCTTTAAAGGTCAATATACACGGGGGTCAGACTGCGGGGGTCAGACTGTGGGGGTCAGACTGCGGGGGAAGGTCAAACGCAGCTGTCGGGGGAAATATCTTTTTAGATGTGTTTGGGATCCAATCATGACTTGTATGGAAGGAGAAGGCTGAACCAATCACATGGGGACAGGATGTATCCAAAGAAAACACCATACATGTCTAAAGCAACAATAAACATAAGTTCACACCAATCAATTGGATCCCGTTTGGATTCTGGGATCTCGTGGATTGGCTGGAGATCTCGTGATCTGATCATTCTACCAATCGGAGGTCTAGGCTGGATCATTCCTCACCTCAGACTACTCTGACTCCTCTCCTGTCCTGCCTCAGACTACTCTGACTCCTCTCCCGCCTCAGACAACTCTGACTCCTCTCCCGATCTCAGCCTCCTCTCACTTCATCCTCTCCTCTCCCGATCTCGGCCTCCTCTCACTTCATCCTCTCCTCTCACCATCTCGGCCTCCTCTCACTCTCACCCTCTCTGTGTCTCAGGTGAAGCCGCTGTGTGAGTCGCGCAGTGTGGGTCGGATCAGTAAGCAGTGGACCGGACTACCCAAGGAAATCTTCACAGATGCCGATAATTTTGGGATCCAGTTCCCGAAGGATTTGGATGTGAAGATGAAAGCAGTGTTACTGGGCGCCTGCTTCCTGCTGGTGAGTCTTTCTTTCCAGTCATGCATGAGAGCTCCCCCTACAGGCTAAGGTTGTGTACAGCTCATTTTGTTGGGAGACTTTAATAAAGACCACCGGTAGGTCCTAAAATCACTGAAATCAGTCAGAACCAAAATAAAGACAAAACTATGAATGGTGGCTTTACTTATATGAGATCATATCACCTCCCATTGGTGGGAAGGGGCCCAACCCCCGCAGAGCAGATGAAGGACGCCCTTCTAGATTCTGGTGTTTTCTAGCTCGCTGTTGGTCAAGTCCTTGAATTTTATCAGCTTGTAAAATTTCAGACTTTATAAATTGAAGATTAATTCATTTTATCACCCATTAATGTTTGGTATGGACAGGTATAGATGAAGAAGAAGTGATGGTTTGGCGTTGATGATCATAACTGAAGCAAACCAAACCAAAATGTCAGCCATACCCTGACTCTAACACCATTCCCAACCATAACTCTGAACCCAATTCCTCTCTCTATTTACAAATAGAACAATAAATATCTGTGCCAGACACGAATGATCTGTATATAGGTCTATATCTTTGCACTCACGGATGCACATATTCGAAATTCCCATAACAAATGCGGAAAGTTCTAATAAAATGTCTCGTGTCTTCACTATGCTTTCTTCTGTGCTGCTTCTACGAGTGATGTCACTGTGATGTCATAGATCCGCCTCTCATTCATTTTTTATCTCTTTTCAGGATTACGCCTTTTTTGAGAGGTCACGCAACAGGACGGAGCGCAGCACCGTGATTGGTTAACGGATTTTCTCATGACTGTATCCCTTGTTACATGATCCTGTTTACACCCTCCTGACTATAACTGCCCCTCCATACCCCCCCCCCCCACTAGCCATATACCCCAAAGTTTACAGCGGTCTGTATAAACTGACCTATTTTGTACAGATATATCTATTCTAAACTTTTATGTGTTTGACAATAAATATTCATCTGTATGTGTGCCGTCCTTCTCTCTGCAATCAAAGGGAAAGCCGGAAAGAAGATCTCACCTTAAAATACTATTTTTATCCCACTGATACCAATGATGGGACACTATTCCTCCCACTGACACCAATGATGGGACACTATTCCTCCCACTGACACCAATGATGGGACACTATTCCTCCCACTGACACCAATGATGGGACACTATTCCTCCCACTGACACCAATGATGGGCCACTATTCCCCCCACTGACACCAATGATGGGCCACTATTCCTCCCACTGATACCAATGATGGGACACTATTCCTCCCACTGACACCAATGATGGGGCACTATTCCTCCCACTGACACCAATGATGGGACACTATTCCTCCCACTGATACCAATGATGGGACACTATTCCTTCCACTGATACCAATGATGGGACACTATTCCTCCCCCTGGCACCAATGATGGGACACTATTCCTCCCACTGACACCAATGATGGGACACTATTCCTCCCACTGACACCAATGATGGGACACTATTTCACCAACTGACACCAATGATGGGACACTATTCTTCCCACTGACACCAATGATGGGACACTATTCTTCCCACTGACACCAATGATGGGACACTATTCTTCCCACTGACACCAATGATGGGACACTATTCCTCCCACTGACACCAATGATGGGACACTATTCCTTCCACTGATACCAATGATGAGACACTATTCCTTCCACTGACACCAATGATGGGGCACTATTCCTCCCACTGACACCAATGATGGGACACTATTTCACCCCACTGACACCAATGATGGGACACTATTCCTCCCACTGATACCAATGATGGGACACTATTCCTCCCACTGATACCAATGATGGGACACTATTCCTCCCACTGACACTAAAGATGGGACACTATTCCTCCCACTGACACCAATGATGGGACACTATTCTTCCCACTGACACTAATGATGGGACACTATTCTTCCCACTGACACCAATGATGGGACACTATTCCTCCCACTGACACCAATGATGGGCCACTATTCCCCCCACTGACACCAATGATGGGCCACTATTCCTCCCACTGATACCAATGATGGGACACTATTCCTCCCACTGACACCAATGATGGGGCACTATTCCTCCCACTGACACCAATGATGGGACACTATTCCTCCCACTGATACCAATGATGGGACACTATTCCTTCCACTGATACCAATGATGGGACACTATTCCTCCCCCTGGCACCAATGATGGGACACTATTCCTCCCACTGACACCAATGATGGGACACTATTCCTCCCACTGACACCAATGATGGGACACTATTTCACCAACTGACACCAATGATGGGACACTATTCTTCCCACTGACACCAATGATGGGACACTATTCTTCCCACTGACACCAATGATGGGACACTATTCTTCCCACTGACACCAATGATGGGACACTATTCCTCCCACTGACACCAATGATGGGACACTATTCCTTCCACTGATACCAATGATGAGACACTATTCCTTCCACTGACACCAATGATGGGGCACTATTCCTCCCACTGACACCAATGATGGGACACTATTTCACCCCACTGACACCAATGATGGGACACTATTCCTCCCACTGATACCAATGATGGGACACTATTCCTCCCACTGATACCAATGATGGGACACTATTCCTCCCACTGACACTAAAGATGGGACACTATTCCTCCCACTGACACCAATGATGGGACACTATTCTTCCCACTGACACTAATGATGGGACACTATTCTTCCCACTGACACCAATGATGGGACAATATTCTTCCCACTGAAACCAATGATGGGCCACTATTCCTCCCACTGATACCAATGATGGGACACTATTCCTCCCACTGACACCAATGATGGGGCACTATTCCTCCCACTGACACCAATGATGGGACACTATTCCTCCCACTGATACCAATGATGGGACACTATTCCTTCCACTGATACCAATGATGGGACACTATTCCTCCCCCTGGCACCAATGATGGGACACTATTCCTCCCACTGACACCAATGATGGGACACTATTCCTCCCACTGACACCAATGATGGGACACTATTTCACCAACTGACACCAATGATGGGACACTATTCTTCCCACTGACACCAATGATGGGACACTATTCTTCCCACTGACACCAATGATGGGACACTATTCTTCCCACTGACACCAATGATGGGACACTATTCCTCCCACTGACACCAATGATGGGACACTATTCCTTCCACTGATACCAATGATGAGACACTATTCCTTCCACTGACACCAATGATGGGGCACTATTCCTCCCACTGACACCAATGATGGGACACTATTTCACCCCACTGACACCAATGATGGGACACTATTCCTCCCACTGATACCAATGATGGGACACTATTCCTCCCACTGATACCAATGATGGGACACTATTCCTCCCACTGACACTAATGATGGGACACTATTCCTCCCACTGACACCAATGATGGGACACTATTCTTCCCACTGACACTAATGATGGGACACTATTCTTCCCACTGACACCAATGATGGGACACTATTCTTCCCACTGACACCAATGATGGGACACTATTCCTCTCACTGACACACAACATTGGGGCACTACAAAGTGTCTGTGTGTTATGGCTGCACAACGCCGCATATTGATCGCCATCAACGTGTACTTCCTTTGCTTTCAATGAAAAATGCATCAAAAAAAGGGAAAATACATAGAGGTGAATATTTCCAAGGCCCAATAGGCTCCTCAGTCCCGAGGAGAATTGTTTCCTGGACAAATAAAGAGACTCATTGCCCCAAAGGCAGCAATAAAAACCCGACAGGGGTTCTAACATATCGCCACCCCATTTAAAGCTGACAACAAATGTTTTGGGCTTTATATACATTGGAGTCTGGAGTCACTCGGGGTTCTTCTAAGGTTTTGGATGAGTCTTATACCTTCTCCATTTATGTGGGTGCAATGGACTAATATCATTAGAAGGGAGTCATTAGAAAACTGGATGCATCGCATGGGGACACCACCTATCATGGACTCAGGGAAGGACTGGGAACCCACGTCCTTGGGGGGGGGGGAGCCAAATAAAGTGGTCTTTTCCATGGTAGATACAACCTAAAGGCCCATTCACACCATATGCCCAATGTTATCCAAAAACACAGACAAGGAAATTCGCCTTATATCCTATTAGGCCCCATTTGCCGATCCTGCCCGCGATTCCATATTATGCTAAAATTGGCGGCAACATGTTCAGCGCTTGGCTGCCATTCACTCCTATTGGCACCCCAAACAGTTTATATAACACCCAAGTGTCACTCTGGCTCTTATTGCTGTCTGAATGGCAAAGTATTTCCACTTAGGGCCACCAGCCCACCATATCTTATTGGTACTGGCCTATTGGGCAAATGCCTCATTTACCCACCATCACCAGCCTCCTCTGTCAAACGCTGTGATCACAGCTCTGGGTGAGGAGGCTATATAATACCAACTAAGTGTCTCTCCTGCTATTATCAATACTTGAATGGTGAAGTATCTCCACTTGGGGCCACCAGCCCAACATATCTTATTGGTACTGGCCTATCGGGCAAATGCCCCATTTACCCACCATCACCAGCCTCCTCTGTCAAACGCTGTGATCACAACTCTGGATGAGGAGGCTATATAATACCAACTAAGTGTCTCTCCTGCTATTATCAATACTTGAATGGTGAAGTATCTCCACTTGGGGCTACCAGCCCACCATATCTTATTGGTACTGGCCTATCGGGCAAATGCCCCATTTACCCACCATCACCAGCCTCCTCTGTCAAACGCTGTGATCACAACTCTGGATGAGGAGGCTATATAATACCAACTAAGTGTCTCTCCTGCTATTATCAATACTTGAATGGTGAAGTATCTCCTCTTGGGGCCACCAGCCCACCATATCTTATTGGTACTGGCCTATCGGGCAAATGCCCCATTTACCCACCATCACCAGCCTCCTCTGTCAAACGCTGTGATCACAACTCTGGATGAGGAGGCTATATAATACCAACTAAGTGTCTCTCCTGCTATTATCAGTACTTGAATGGTGAAGTATCTCCACTTGGGGCCACCAGCCCAACATATCTTATTGGTACTGGCCTATCAGGCAAATGCCCCATTTACCCACCATCACCAGCCTCCTCTGTCAAACGCTGTGATCACAACTCTGGATGAGGAGGCTATATAATACCAACTAAGTGTCTCTCCTGCTATTATCAATACTTGAATGGTGAAGTATCTCCACTTGGGGCCACCAGCCCAACATATCTTATTGGTACTGGCCTATCGGGCAAATGCCCCATTTACCCACCATCACCAGCCTCCTCTGTCAAACGCTGTGATCACAACTCTGGATGAGGAGGCTATATAATACCAACTAAGTGTCTCTCCTGCTATTATCAATACTCGAATGGTGAAGTATCTCCACTTGGGGCTACCAGCCCACCATATCTTATTGGTACTGGCATATCGGACAAATGCCCCATTTACCCACCATCACCAGCCTCCTCTGTCAAACGCTGTGATCACAGCTCTGGGTGAGGAGGCTATATAATACCAACTAAGCGTCTCTCCTGCTATTATCAATACTTGAATGGTGAAGTATCTCCTCTTGGGGCCACCAGCCCACCATATCTTATTGGTACTGGCCTATCGGGCAAATTCCCCATTTACCCACCATCACCAGCCTCCTCTGTCAAACGCTGTGATCACAACTCTGGATGAGGAGGCTATATAATACCAACTAAGTGTCTCTCCTGCTATTATCAATACTTGAATGGTGAAGTATCTCCACTTGGGGCCACCAGCCCACCATATCTTATTGGTACTGGTCTATCGGGGCAAATGCCCCATTTACCCACCATCACCAGCCTCCTCTGTCAAACGCTGTGATCACAGCTCTGGGTGAGGAGGCTATATAATACCAACTAAGTGTCTCTCCTGCTATTATCAATACTTGAATGGTGAAGTATCTCCACTTGGGGCCACCAGCCCAACATATCTTTATTGGTAATGCCCCATTCAGCCATCATCACTGTCCTCCTCTGCCAGACACTGTGATCGCAGATTTGAATGAAGAGAATATATCATACCCTCCATCAATGTCTGAATAGAAAATGATCTCTACTCAGGGCCAACATGCCTTATTAGTCCTGGCCCAGTGGGCAAATGCCCCTCTATACCAATCCCCGTCCTTCTCTTCTAGATGCTCTAATCGCAGGTCTGAAGGAAGAGAATATATTATACCCTCCAATGTCTAAATGGCTCTTCTCAGGGCCAACATGCCTTATTAGTACTGGCCCAGTGGGCAAATTCTACTCTACCAAACCCAGTCCTCCTCTGCCAGATGCTGTGATCGCAGGTCTGAATGGAGAGAATATATCATACCCTCCATCACTGTATGAATGGTGAACTATCTACTCTGAGCCAGCATGCCTTATTAGTACTGACCTAGTGGGAAAATGTCCCTCCACTCCCCCACCCCCCTTCCCATTTCAGTGCTCCTCAGCCAAACACTGACCCAGATTCACAGAGAACAAGGCGCACATTACACCGCCGTAGAGCAAACACTGTACGCTACGCCAACGCAGCGTGGAGAGGCAAGCATTGCATTTAGCAAGCCAGTGCTTCCAACAGCGTGGCGTGGGTTTTGAAGGCGCACGTCGGCATAGGTGGAAGTGGCGTGATCCCATGCAAATGAGGCGTGACCCCATGCGAAATGATGGGCCGAGCGCCAGACAGGTACGTATCACGAACTGCGCATGTAACGTGGACGCATGCACAGCACCCCCCTGCGCTTGCTTACAACCACAACGGCACAACTGCCTAAGCTACGCAGGATCACTGCGTACGCCGTGAACATAACGTACGCCCAGCCAGACACACGTCCAACGTAAAATATGCCGGCTTGTGTTCCCTGGTGCAGACCTTTGCATGTCTGTTGCCGGGTTGCACCTCATTTATGGGGAATAACTTTACGCCGGACGTACAACTTACGCGCATCTCGCGTAGCATGCGCCGGGCACGCGCACGTTCGTGAATCGGTGTATTTCCCTAATTTGCATGTTTGAATGGCTAATCAATGGGAGCGGCACCATGCGTCCAGCCCAAATGTGTGCCCACCCTACGCCGGCGTGAGCAAGCTACGTCGGCTGGGTATAGCCTGTTTTTAGGCGCATTTTGGTTTGTGGGTCTGCCGCACACATACGCCGACGCACATTTGCACTTACGTCGGTGTAACGAGTTATACGTCGGCGTAAGTGCTTTGTGAATCTGGGCCTGTGATGGCAGTTCTGAATAAGAAAGTATATATTATACCACCCATTGATGTCTGAATGGGTAAATATCTGTACTTGGGGCCAACTATGTTATTGGTACTGGCCTAGTGGTCAAACGCCCCTCCACCCCTCACCTCAGTCCTCCTCTGCCAGATGCTGTCATTTCAGGTCTGAATAAGGAGAATATATCATACCCTCCATAAAATATCATACCCTCCATCAATGTCCGAACGGTAAACTGTCTCTACTCAAGGCCAACATATCGTAGTAGCACAGGCCTAGTGAGCAAGTGCCACTCTTCTTCCCATCTCAGTCCTCCATTGCTGAATTCTGTGATCTCAGGTCTGAATAAGGAGGATATATCATACCCTCCGCCAATGTCTGAGCAGTGAACTATCTCTACTCACAGGCCAACATATCTCATTAGTACTGGCCTAGTGGGTACATTCCCCACCGATCCCCCTTCCCACTCTTCTGTTAGATGCTGTGATTGCAAGTCTGAATGAAGGGGATATATCATACCCTCCATCGATGTCTGAATGGGTAAATATCTGTACTCTGGCCAACCTATCTTATTGGTACTGGCCTAGTGGACAAATGCCCCTCCACCCCTCATCTCAGTCCTCCTCTGGCAGATGCTTTCATTGGAAGTCTGATTAGGGATTATACAGTATATCATACCCTCCATCAATGTCTGAACGGTGAACTATCTCTACTCAGGGCCAACATATCTTATTAGCACTGGTCTAGTGAGCAAATGCCCCTCTTATTCCCATCTCAGTCCTCCATTTCCCCTCCATCCCCCATCCCACTCCTCCTCCTCCCCATACCATCTATCGATGTCTGAATGGTGAACTATCTATACTCAGGACTAGCACATCTTATGAGTACTGGCCTAGTGGGTACCACTCTCTTATGGCCTTGTGGGAGGAGCAGAGACACAAAGTACAGTAAGAATGTTATCTTCAGAGCTTCAGAAGGATATTTCAGTCTTGGAGACTCGCCAGTGTCCGGCCAAAACCAATATTTGGTGTCACTGAAGTTGAAAGTCAACATCGCCATTCTGGTAGACTCTGCGAGATTTATCTAGACAGGTCAACAATAGTGATGTCCCAAACCTAAAATTTTGCATTCGCGAACGCCGATTGTGAACTTGCGCATATGTTCGCGAATGCGCGAACCGGGCAAACCGCCATAGACTTCAATGGGCAGGCAAATTTTAAAACCCACAGGGACTCTTTCCGGCCACAATAATGATGAAAAAGTTGTTTCAAAGGGACTAACACCATTATCCATAGCGGGGCGATGTAATCTAATAAAGATGCTATGGTTGCCCCAGTTACTCTATATCCTCCAGAACTCCCCAGTTTGGATAGATCAAAAATGGTTCAAAAGGATATAATTCCTCTTCAGAGAGTTAATCTGGAAGAAGGGACAAGCCAGGATTTGTCTCCAGACCATGCAGTTACCAGCTAAAGAGGGGGGAATGGCAGTCCCACACCCGAAAACATACTTTCTAGCCTCGCAGTTACATCATCTTGCGAACTGCAAACTGGAGGGAGGTGGGAACTCCGGTAGATTGATGCTAACTGGGGCACCACATAGGACAATAGTGGAGGCACTTGAGGCGGGCTCGTTTGTCCATAAATGTCCAACTATAAAACTTAGCCTTAAAGTGTGGCAAACAACAAAAGTATTGATGGGCTACAAGGGAATAACAATTTTTACCCCTCTCTGGTGCAATCAAAACTTAAAAGAATTAAAAAACATTGAGAGATGTAAAGAATGGGAGAGACAAGGGATAACCCGTTTAAACCAATTGTACAACGGAGAACAGATGAAATCCTTCGCAGACTTGCGACAGGAATTCAACATAACATATAAAACATTTTACAGATATCTCCAGATCCGACACGCCATCCAAGCTCAGTTTGGGCTACAACCCATCGTATGGTCCCCAGCTCCCACCCTCCTGAAAATAACCTCTTCAAAAACAACTAAAGGCCTGATATCCGAGCTGTACTCTAGAATAGGAGCTAAAACCATAAGTAGGGCAGGCCTTACTAAGAGCAGGACAGGATGGGAGAAAGACTTAGGTCAAATGACCACGGAACAATGGAGTGCGATCTTGAGGAGGGGGGTATTGGTTTCGATCTCCCCATCTCAGAAAGTATCACACTTGTTCCTCTTGCATAGAGTATACTATACCCCCAGGAGAATGTTCAATCTCGGGTGGAGAAGCACTGACGAATGTCCAAGGTGCAGAGCGACAGGCAATCTTATCCACATGCTGTGGAAATGTCCTAAGCTATTTAGATACTGGGAGGAGGTGGTTGCCAAAATAAATAAAACTTTTAAAACTAAGCTAGAAGCTGAGTCTAAGATATGCTTATTAGGCAGCATAGAGGAGAATAGAGTGCCAGCCAGCTCCCTTGAAGTGGTACTGAGATGCCTCTTCCAGGCAAGGAAGTTAATTGCGTTGAGGTGGCAGGCCCAGATACCACCCACTGCTAAATCTTGGGTTGAAACCATTAACACAATGATTTGGAGTGAGAGAGTGACACTCACTAGGCAGGGCAATTATAGAAAGTTTGTGAGGATGTGGAAACCCTGGCTAGATGAAACAGGATGCTCTATATAAAAAGAGGACTGTCGTCATTCAAATTCAATAAATATCTTAACCCGCTATCGGGCATTCCTCCATGGGGAAGATTCACTTAAAGTATATTGATCTCCAAAATTGGCTCACGGTGTGATGGGAGGGTGGGTGGGAGGGTGAGGGTGTGTGGGGTGGGGGGGGGGGAGGCGAGGTATGACAGTTTAGAATAAAGAGATCTTTCATTTATTTAAAATGGTACAAAGAAAGAGGTGAGGACAAGATAGCGGGAAAATGGGGAAAAATGTATGGTTGTGTATTTTTTATATTATGCACGATGATGTAATATCTTTTGTATTTTTTTGTATGCAAACAACAATAAAAAAAAGTATTGTAACTTAAAGGGACTAACACCTGGACTGTGGCATGCCGGAGGGGGATCCATGGCAAAACTCCCATGGAAAATTACGTAGTTGTCGCAGAGTCCGTTTTTAATCCATAAAGGGCATAAATCACCTAACATTCCTAAATTGTTTGGAATAACGTGCTTTAAAACATCAAGTATGATGTTATATCGATCAGGTAGTGTAAGGCTTAGGGTTAGGGTTAGGGTAACAGATAGGGTTAGGGTAACAGATAGGGTTAGGGTAACAGATAGGGTTAGGGTAACAGATAGGGTTAGGGTAACAGATAGGGTTAGGGTTATAGATAGGGTTAGGGTAACAGATAGGGTTAGGGTTACAGTTAGGGTTAGGGTTACAGATAGGGTTAGGGTTACAGATAGGGTTAGGGTTACAGATAGGGTTAGGGTTACAGATAGGGTTAGGGTAACAGATAGGGTTAGGGTTACAGATAGGGTTAGAGTAGGGTAGGGTTACAGACAGGGTTAGGGTTACAGATAGGGTTAGGGTTACAGATAGGGTTAGGGTAACAGATAGGGTTAGGGTTACAGATAGGGTTAGAGTAGGGTAGGGTTACAGACAGGGTTAGGGTTACAGATAGGGTTAGGGTTAGGGTTACAGTCTGTAACCATAACCCTATCTGTAACCCTAACCCTATCTGTAACCCTAACCCTATCTGTAACCCTAACCCTGTCTGTAACCCTAACCCTATCTCTAACCCTAACCCTATCTGTAACCCTAACCCTGTCTGTAATAGGGTTCACAGTGACAGACCAAACTCTGACAGACCAAACTCCCCGTTTAACGCACCGCAAACACCTGCAAACAGTCCATTAGCATTAGCTAATTAGCATCATTTTTTTTATTTGTTTAGTTGTACTATGCGTGCAAGCTACTGTGACACCAGATATGAGTGGCACTGTACACTGGCAGAAGTTGGCAGAGTAGACGCTGTAGGCCTGACACACGCCTGCAGACAACTAACTGTTATTCTATTGCAGTCAAAATTGTGTTTTTTCTTTTTAAATTTAATATACTATGCCACCAGATATATGAGTGGTGGCACTGGGCAAGTGGGCACAGTTTACACTATGAGCCTGACACATGCTGGCAACTGACTACTATTCTATTGCAGTTAAATTTTCGGGGTTTTTAAATGTTATGTACTGTGCCACCAAGATAGATGAGTGGTGGGTGGCACTGGGCACAGTGTATGCTGTACCCCTGACACACGCTGGCAGCCAGGCAACTGACTACTATTATATTGCAGTAATATTTTTTTTTTAAATGTTATGTACTGTGCCACCAAGATAGATGAGTGGTGGGTGGCACTGGGCACAGTGTATGCTGTACCCCTGACACACGCTGGCAGCCAGACAACTGACTACTATTATGTTGCAGTAATATTTTTTTTTTTTAAATGTTATGTACTGTGCCACCAAGATAGATGAGTGGTGTGTGGCACTGGGCACAGTGTACGCTGTACCCCTGACACACACTGCCAGCCAGACAACTGACTACTATTATATTGCAGTAATATTTTTTTTTTTAAATGTTATGTACTGTGCCACCAAGATAGATGAGTGGTGGGTGGCACTGGGCACAGTGTACGCTGTACCCCTGACACACGCTGGCAGCCAGGCAACTGCAATTAGATTACAGAGGGGAAAAAAAACGCTGACTGATATACTAGCCCTAAAAAGGGCTTTTTGGGGTGCTGTCCTTACAGCAGAGATCAGATGAGTCTTTCAGGACTGGAGTACACTAGCCTAGCTATGCTTTCCCTATCAATTCAGCAGCAGCAACTCTGTCCCTCCTCTCACTAGGAATGCAGGTTCAGAATGAATCTAAAATGGATGCTGCCCTAGAGGTGGGAGGGTCAGGGAGGGAGGGTATGCTGCTGATTGGTTGGAATGTGTCTGCTGACTGTGAGGTAGAGGGTCAAAGTTTGCTCAATGATAATTAATAGGAGGCGGATCGAACAGCGCATATGTTCGTGCGCATCGGAGAACGCGCAAAAATCGCCGCAAATTATTCGCCGGCGAACAGTTCTGTACATCTCTAGTCAACAAGTCAAACTGAGAAGAGGACACATGACGAGGACAGAGGGAGGGATTGAGGGGTTGAAATTGGTGCCCCTGCTGTTTTTGACCATGGAGAGCAAAATGAAAATACATAATGTGTCTGGGCGTGAAGGGCCACAGCCAGCAGGAGACCCGAAAATCCTGAAATAATCAGTAAAGCACACATAGACCAGACCATAGGTGCTTTTCTGATCATTTCATGATCTTCTAGACCAGGGGTCTCCAAACCATGGCCCTCCAGTTGTTCCGGAACTGCAATTCCCATCATGCCCAGTCATGTCAGAGTTTTACAATGCCTCATGGGACGTGTAGTTCCTCAACAGCTGAGGGTGGTAGTTTGGAGATCTCTGGTCTAGACCCATTAGAGCAGAGTCCGTATTTCAGAAGGTTAGTCCTCTTGTGTATAATAAGGACTTCCCCTAAATCTACGTATGGGAGTCATATTTCATACAGAGGAATGTAAACCTGTCCATCTGACCACACGGGGGCGCTCTGAGCTTAGATTTGATGGCCACACCAACTGCTAGCACTAAAATTATAATAATAATAATATATATCTATTACAAGCTTTGGTGCCGCACTATTTGTAAGTCCAAAAAATGTATAGAAGCTAAAGAGGGCTCTGCCCACAAGAGCTTACAATTTAAAGCCCCACTCATGTAGAATAAAGGTTCCCCCCCCAGTCATCTTTTAAAGGGGTCTGCGCCACCTGCAGTGGAAAAACTAAACTACACCTACCTACAGGATGACAGATATTTCTGAAAGTGACTGGAAATGCATTAATGAGAGTGAGGTTCATATCTGTGATAGTCTACCACACTGTTCCCTCTCTTCTCTCCCCTCTCTCTCCCCCCTTCCTCCCTCCACTACCTCTCCTCTCTCCTCCCTCTCTCCTCCCTCACCCCCTCTCACCTCCCTCTCTCTCCTCTCTCCCCCTTTCTCTCCTCTCTCCCCCTCTCCGCTCCCCCCTCTCTCCCTATCTCCCTCTCACCCTCTCTCTCCTATCTTCATCTCTCCCCTTCTCTCTCCTATCTCCCTCTCTCCTCCCTCTCTTATCTCCCTCTCTCTCCTTCTCTCTCCTATCTCCCTCTCTCCTCCCTCTCCTATCTCCCTCTCTCCCCTTCACTCTCCTATCTCCCTCTCTCTCCTCCCTCTCTCTCCCCTATCTCCCTCTCTCCCTGACTCTCTTCTCCCTCTCCTATCTCCCTCTCTCCCCCTCTCTCCTTCTCTCTCCTATCTCCCTCTCTCTCCTATCTCCATCTCTCTCTCTCTCCTCACTCTCTCTCATATCTCCCTCTCCCCTCTCTCTCTCCTCCCTCTCTCTCCTATCCCCCTCTCTTTCACTCTCTCTCATATCTCCCTCTCCTCCCATCTCCCTCTCTCTCCTCCCTCTCCCCCTCTCTCCTCCTCCTCTCTCTCCTCCCTCTCTCCCCCTCTCTCCTCCTCCTCTCTCTCCTCCCTCTCTCCCTCTCTCTCCTCCCTCTCTCCCTCTCTCTCCCCCTCTCTCCCACCTCTCTTTCTCCTTTCTCTCTTCCCCCTCTCTCTCTGTCTTCCCTCTTTCCCCTCTCTCCCCCTCTCCTCTCTAATCTCCCCCTCTCTCTCTCTCTCTCTCTTCACACTTTCTCTCCCCCTCTCTTTCTCCTCTCTCCCTCTCTTTCTCCTCTCTCCCTCTATAATTCCCCTCTCTCTTCCCCCTCTCTTTCCCACCCTCTAATTTCTTTCTTTCCCCCTCTCTTTCTCCTCTCTCCCCCTCACTCTCCTTTCTGCCCTCTCTTCTCTATTCTCCATCCTCTCTCTCTCCCTTCCCCCTCTCTCCTCTTCCTCGCTCTCTCTCATCTCTCTCTCCCTCTCCCCCCTCTCTCCCTCACTTCTCCACTCCCCCTCTCTCTTCCCCTCTCCCTCGCCCTTCTCTCTCTCATCTCCCTTTCCTCTTTCCTCTTTCTCCCCCATTCTCTCTCATCTCCCTCTCCTCTCTCTCCCCATATCTCTCCTCCCTCTTCTCTCTCTCCCTCCCCTCTCTCTCACTCTCTCTCCACTTCCCCCTATCTCTCCCCCTCTCTCTTATCTCCCTCTCCTCTTTCAACCCTCTCTCTCCCCCCACACTCTCTCCTTTCTCCCACTTCCCCCTCTCTCTCACCTCTTTCTCCCTCTCTCTCTCCCCCTCTCTCTCACCTCTTTCCACCCTCTCTCTCTGTCTTCTTTCTCTCTCTCCCCCCACACTCTATCCTTTCTCCCACTTCCCCCTCTCTCTCACCTCTTTCTCCCTCTCTCTCTCCCCCTCTCTCTCACTTCTTTCCACCCTCTCTCTCTGTCTTCTTTCTCTCTCTCCCCCCACACTCTATCCTTTCTCACACTTCCCCCTCTCTCTCACCTATTTCTCCCTCTCTCTCTCCCCCTCTCTCTCATCTCTTTCCACCCTCTCTCTCTCTGTCTTATTTCCCTCTCTCTCTCCTCCCTCCTCCAGTCCCGTCTCCACCCTGCTCAGAACACTCTGTATTTCTGGTATCGGTCACCCAGGGACGGAGGTAGGTGGATTTCTCGGAGGGGGGATACGGGGTCCCGGTTGTCACTGCTCCCCTCCCCCATCCTGTATACAGTTTGATATGGTTCTGTTTCTGTCTCAGGAAGATTTTAGAAGAGAGCCAAGGGGGTTTTACCAACGTTTTCTCCGTCATTTCATCACATTTACTGGATTAGAAGGCAGAGGGAGAATTTCTTGGGTTTGTAGACAAAAAGGTAAAAAGCGACAGTTGGGGGAATAACAACCATCATGATCAGGGAGGGGTGTTTGCTGCCAAAGTCTCCAGAAGCCGTGCTGATTGAACTTCCTGCCCACCCACATGCAGGAGGAATGGACACAGTGGAGGAATCAGTACAGTGAGTGATAACATGAAACCTTGGGACCTGCACACAAAGGCTGGAGGGGGGCCGGATAATACCGCCCACCTTGGGGTAAAACCACACACACTGGGATAATACCGCCCACCTTGGGGTAAACCATACACACTGGGATAATACCGCCCACCTTGGGGTAAACCATACACACTGGGATAATAGCGCCCACCTTGGGGTAAAACCACACACACACTGGGGTAATACCGCCCACCTTGGGGTAAAACCACACACACTGGGATAATAGTGCCCACCTTGAGGTAAAACCACACACACTGGGATAATAGCGCCCACCTTGGGGTAAAACCATACACACTGGGATAATACCGCCCACCTTGGGGTAAACCATACACACTGGGATAATAGCGCCCACCTTGGGGAAAAACCACACACACTGGGATAATAGCGCCCACCTTGGGGTAAAACCATACACACTGGGATAATACAGCCCACCTTGGGGTAAAACCACACACACTGGGATAATACCGTCCACCTTGGGGTAAAACCATACACACTGGGATAATAGCGCCCACCTTGGGGAAAAACCACACACACTGGGATAATACCACCCACCTTGGGGTAAAACCACACACACTGGGATGATACCGCCCACCTTGGGGTAAAACCACACACACTGGGATAATACCTCCCACCTTGGGGTAAAACCACACACACACTGGGATAATACCGCCCACCTTGGGGTAAAACCACACACACTGGGGGAATACCGCCCACCTTGGGGTAAAACCACCCACACTGGGATAATACCACCCACCTTGGGCTAAAACCACACACACTGGGATAATACCGCCCACCTTGGGGTAAAACCACACACACTGGGATAATACCGCCCACCTTGGGGTAAAACCATACACACTGGGATAATACTGCCCACCTTGGGGTAAAACCACCCACACTGGGATAATACCGCCCACCTTGGGGTAAAACCACACACACTGGGATGATACCGCCCACCTTGGGGTAAAACCACACACACTGGGATAATACCTCCCACCTTGGGGTAAAACCACACACACTGGGATAATACCTCCCACCTTGGGGTAAAACCACACACACACTGGGATAATACCGCCCACCTTGGGGTAAAACCACACACACTGGGGGAATACCGCCCACCTTGGGGTAAAACCACACACACTGGGATAATAGTGCCCACCTTGAGGTAAAACCACACACACTGGGATAATAGCGCCCACCTTGGGGTAAAACCATACACACTGGGATGATACCGCCCACCTTGGGGTAAAACCACACACACTGGGATAATACCTCCCACCTTGGGGTAAAACCACACACACACTGGGATAATACCGCCCACCTTGGGGTAAAACCACACACACTGGGGGAATACCGCCCACCTTGGGGTAAAACCACCCACACTGGGATAATACCACCCACCTTGGGCTAAAACCACACACACTGGGATAATACCGCCCACCTTGGGGTAAAACCACACACACTGGGATAATACCGCCCACCTTGGGGTAAAACCATACACACTGGGATAATACTGCCCACCTTGGGGTAAAACCACCCACACTGGGATAATACCGCCCACCTTGGGGTAAAACCACACACACTGGGATGATACCGCCCACCTTGGGGTAAAACCACACACACTGGGATAATACCTCCCACCTTGGGGTAAAACCACACACACTGGGATAATACCTCCCACCTTGGGGTAAAACCACACACACACTGGGATAATACCGCCCACCTTGGGGTAAAACCACACACACTGGGGGAATACCGCCCACCTTGGGGTAAAACCACCCACACTGGGATAATACCACCCACCTTGGGCTAAAACCACACACACTGGGATAATACCGCCCACCTTGGGGTAAAACCACACACACTGGGATAATACCACCCACCTTGGGGTAAAACCACACACACTGGGATGATACCGCCCACCTTGGGGTAAAACCACACACACTGGGATAATACCTCCCACCTTGGGGTAAAACCACACACACTGGGGGAATACCGCCCACCTTGGGGTAAAACCACCCACACTGGGATAATACCACCCACCTTGGGCTAAAACCACACACACTGGGATAATACCGCCCACCTTGGGGTAAAACCACCCACACTGGGATAATACCACCCACCTTGGGCTAAAACCACACACACTGGGATAATACAGCCCACCTTGGGGTAAAACCACACACACTGGGATAATACCGCCCACCTTGGGGTAAAACCATACACACTGGGATAATACCGCCCACCTTGGGGTAAAACCATACACACTGGGATAATACCTCCCACCTTGGGGTAAAACCACACACACTGGGGGAATACCGCCCACCTTGGGGTAAAACCACCCACACTGGGATAATACCACCCACCTTGGGCTAAAACCACACACACTGGGATAATACCGCCCACCTTGGGGTAAAACCACACACACTGGGATAATACCGCCCACCTTGGGGTAAAACCATACACACTGGGATAATACTGCCCACCTTGGGGTAAAACCACCCACACTGGGATAATACCGCCCACCTTGGGGTAAAACCACCCACACTGGGATAATACCGCCCACCTTGGGGTAAAACCACACACACTGGGATAATACCGCCCACCTTGGGGTAAAACCACACACACTGGGATAATACCGCCCACCTTGGGGTAAAATCATACACACTGGGATAATACCTCCCACCTTGGGGTAAAACCACACACACTGGGATAATACCGCCCACCTTGGGGTAAAACCACCCACACTGGGATAATACCGCCCACCTTGGGGTAAAACCACACACACTGGGATAATACCGCCCACCTTGGGGTAAAACCACACACACTGGGATAATACCGCCCACCTTGGGGTAAAATCATACACACTGGGATAATACCGCCCACCTTGGGGTGTTCCAACTTTTACTGTTAAAGACTGAGCTGGTATAGGACACTGATCAACAATGGGAGGGGCCTTGTATATCCAGTGTGGAGGAGGGGCATTGTATGGTAAAAGGGGCACTGTATCTTTTGGGGTTGGGGGGGCTATATATTTAATGAGGGGCAGTGTTAGGGTTGCCACCTCATCCCTTTAAAACCAAACACATATTAATTACACAGGTTCTGTGGCTGATTAAGGTGGTAATTAACCTCACTCTATGCCTCACCTGCATAACATTAGCCCCAGAACATGTGTAATTCATATGTGTTTGGTTTTTAACCACTTCCCGCCCGGTCAATAGTATATTGACGTCCGGGAAGTGGTTCTGAAATCCTGACTGGACGTCTATTGACGTCCTGCAGGATTACATGCCGGCGCAAGCCCGTGGGGGTGCACGGTGATCGGTGATGAGGGGTGTCAGTCTGACACCCTGCATCTCCGATCTCGGCTCTTTACCACGTGATCAGCCGTGTCCAATCACGGCTGATCACGATGTAAACAGCAAGAGCCGTTGATCGTCTCTTCCTCACTCGTGTCTGACAGACGCGAGTAGAGGAGAGCTGATCGGCGGCTCTCCTGACAGGGGAGGGTTGGCGCTGATTGTTTATCAGTGCAACCCCCCCCCCTCGGATGCCCACACTGGACCACCAGGGAGGGCCCCCAGTACCCAATATAGCAATAAATAATGTGCAAAAAAAATTTGGAAACAGGTTATTCTCTCTTTCACTGATGTGTGCTGATGATGCTGCACTGATGGGCACTGATAGGTGACACTGATGAGCACTGATGAGGCTGTGCTAATGGGCACTGATGGGCACCGACAGGCAGCACTGATGGGCACTGATAGACGGCACTCATAAACGCCCTTTGATGCCCTCCCAGAACTGGCCGACCGCATGGTAGCTGTCATTTTGCTATAGCGTTGCCGGCAAGTGGTTAAAAAGGGTAAACGGGGGAAACCATTAATTCTGGGCAGCAGTGGCGGCTGGTGCTCAAAATTTTTTAAGGGGGCGCAAACAAATGAAAAAAAAAAAAAGACAATTGCAGTCTCACTGTGCCCATCAAAGGCAGCCACTGTGCTCATCAAATGCATCCACTGTGCCATGCCATCAATTGTCGCCACTGTACCATCAATTGTCACCACTGTGCCATGCCAAACACAGCCACTGTGCCATCAAACGCAGCCACTGTGCAATGCCATCAATTGTTACCACTGTGCCTACATCAATTGTCGCCACTGTGCCCACATCAATTGTCCCCACTGTGCCCACATCAATTGTCCCCCACTGTGCCCACATCAATTGTCCCCACTGTGCCAACATCAATTGTCCCCACTCTGCCCACATCAATTGTCGCCACTGTGCCCACATCAATTGTCGCCACTGTGCCCACATCAATTGTCCCCCACTGTGCCCACATCAATTGTCCCCCACTCTGCCCACATCAATTGTCGCCACTGTGCCCACATCAATTGTCGCCACTGTGCCCACATCAATTGTCCCCCACTGTGCCCACATCAATTGTCGCCACTGTGCCCACATCAATTGTCCCCCACTGTGCCCACATCAATTGTCCCCACTGTGCCCTGTAAAATGCTGCCAGTCAGATTGCCCGCCCGGCACTTACCTTTCTGGGGTTCACCAACCTCCTTCCACGGTCCCTCGATGTCTTCTGCCGCCCTCGATGATGCTTCAGCCAATCAGGTTACTGATAACCAGAATCAGTGAACCTGATTGGCTGAGACGGCCGTCAGTCTTATCCAAGGGACGTAGCCAGTGGCGGAACTACCGCCATAGCGACCCACGCGGGCGCTATGGGGCCCGCAGCCGAGTGGGGCCCGGTGAGGATGAAGAGCCCCGCCATGCCTTTCCGCCCGCTCCACTCCCCCTGCGTTTAATGTGTGAGTGACATGAATAATCGTAAGCCTTGCCGCCGCGCAGTCCTGTGGAGGAAGAGGAGGCGGTGCTGGGAGGTTGTCACAACCTCGATCATCCAATTGTTTGGTCAGTAGGTGGTGAGCTCCCCCTTCCCTGGCTCCTCCCCTTCCCCCGCGCTCTGCGAATCTCCTACCAAGTACCATGTGCAGAGCGCGGGTAATGCTGAGCAGCTCCTTGACTCCAGGATGGACGCCCGTAGTGTGGAAGACCTGCCAGAGCGAAAGCGATTATCGGCGAGCCAGTCTCGAGGTACTGTGCATCATCGGTCCGCTGCCCGACACTGACAGCATCCGATTCCCGTGACGTCACTCCCTGAACAAGGGCGCCCAAACATCCCTGCTACCAGCTGCCTGTGATGACCTCACACACAGCCCTAATGCTGTGATGCCACCTACTGTCTCCTGTCATCATCATGCTTCTCGTCATCCTCCTGTTCCTGGCATCCCAGTGGGATGCCAGGAACAGGGGGATGACGAGGAGCACGATGATCCCACCACCCTACTTCTGAGGCCTGTCATACATTTTATCACCCCCTGTCATCTCCATCCTCCCCGTCACCTCCCTACCACCCACCCCTGTCATCTCCATCCTCCCCATCACCTCCTTACCACCCCTGTCATCTCCATCCTCCCCGTCACCTCCCTACCACCCACCCCTGTCATCTCCATCCTCCCCATCACCTCCTTACCACCCCTGTCATCTCCATCCTCCCCGTCACCTCCCTACCACCCACCCCTGTCATCTCCATCCTCCCCATCACCTCCTTACCACCCCTGTCATCTCCATCCTCCCCGTCAGCTTCCTGCACCCACCCCTGTCATCTCCATCCTCCCCGTCATCTTCCTACCACCCACCCCTGTCATCTCCATCCTCCCCATCACCTCCTTACCACCCCTGTCATCTCCATCCTCCCCGTCACCTCCCTACCACCCACCCCTGTCATCTCCATCCTCCCCATCACCTCCCTACCACCCCTGTCATCTCCATCCTCCCCGTCACCTCCCTACCACCCACCCCTGTCATCTCCATCCTCCCCATCACCTCCTTACCACCCCTGTCATCTCCATCCTCCCCGTCACCTCCCTACCACCCACCCCTGTCATCTCCATCCTCCCCATCACCTCCTTACCACCCCTGTCATCTCCATCCTCCCCGTCAGCTTCCTGCACCCACCCCTGTCATCTCCATCCTCCCCGTCATCTTCCTACCACCCACCCCTGTCATCTCCATCCTCCCTGTCATCTTCCTGCACCCACCCCTGTCATCTCCATCCTCCCTGTCACCTCCCTACCACCCACCCCTGTCATCTCCATCCTCCCTGTCAGCTTCCTGCACCCACCCCTGTCATCTCCATCCTCCCTGTCACCTCCCTACCACCCACCCCTGTCATCTCCATCCTCCCTGTCACCTCCCTACCACCCACCCCTGTCATCTCCATCCTCCCTGTCAGCTTCACTCCACCCACCCCTGTCATCTCCATCCTCCCTGTCACCTCCCTACCACCCACCCCTGTCATCTCCATCCTCCCTGTCAGCTTCCTGCCACCCACCCCTGTCATCTCCATCCTCCCTGTCATCTTCCTGCACCCACCCCTGTCATCTCCATCCTCCCTGTCAGCATCCTACCACCCACCCCTGTCATCTCCATCCTCCCTGTCAGCTTCCTGCACCCACCCCTGTCATCTCCATCCTCCCTGTCATCTTCCTGCACCCACCCCTGTCATCTCCATCCTCCCTGTCATCTTCCTGCACCCACCCCTGTCATCTTCCTGCACCCACCCCTGTCATCTCCATCCTCCCTGTCAGCTTCCTGCACCCACCCCTGTCATCTCCATCCTCCCTGTCAGCTTCCTACCACCCACCCCTGTCATCTCCATCCTCCCTGTCAGCTTCCTGCACCCACCCCTGTCATCTCCATCCTCCCTGTCACCTCCCTACCACCCACCCCTGTCATCTCCATCCTTCCTGTCAGCTTCCTGCACCCACTCCTGTCATCTCCATCCTCCCTGTCACCTCCCTACCACCCACCCCTGTCATCTCCATCCTCCCTGTCAGCTTCCTACCACCCACCCCTGTCATCTCCATCCTCCCTGTCAGCTTCCTGCCACCCACCCCTGTCATCTCCATCCTCCCTGTCAGCTTCCTGCACCCACCCCTGTCATCTCCATCCTCCCTGTCACCTCCCTACCACCCACCCCTGTCATCTCCATCCTTCCTGTCAGCTTCCTGCACCCACCCCTGTCATCTCCATCCTCCCTGTCACCTCCCTACCACCCACCCCTGTCATCTCCATCCTTCCTGTCAGCTTCCTGCACCCACCCCTGTCATCTCCATCCTCCCTGTCACCTCCCTACCACCCACCCCTGTCATCTCCATCCTCCCTGTCAGCTTCCTACCACCCACCCCTGTCATCTCCACCCTCCCTGTCAGCTTCCTGCCACCCACCCCTGTCATCTCCACCCTCCCTGTCAGTTTCCTACCACCCACCCCTGTCATCTCCATCCTCCCTGTCAGCTTCCTGCCACCCACCCCTGTCATCTCCATCCTCCCTGTCAGCTTCCTGCACCCACCCCTGTCATCTCCACCCTCCCTGTCAGTTTCCTACCACCCACCCCTGTCATCTCCATCCTCCCTGTCAGCTTCCTGCACCCACCCCTGTCATCTCCATCCTCCATGTCTACTTCCTACCACCCACCCCTGTCATCTCCATACTCCCTGTCAGCTTCCTACCACCCACCCATGTCATCTCCATCCTCCCTGTCAGCTTCCTACCACCCACCCCTGTCATCTCCATCCTCCCTGTCTTCTTCCTGCCACCCACCTTTGTCAGCTTCCTACCACCCCCTGTAATCTTCATACCACCCCACCCCCTTAAATTTACTGGTGCACATTACATATGATGGACGCAGGGACATTTTCTTTGGGGGGGGGGGGGGCATGTAGCTGGTCTTGCCTAGGGCGCCAAATTGCCTAGCACCGGCCCTGCCTGCACTGAGGGGCAAATTTCCGCCAGCCCGCTCCACTCCCCGCTGCACTGTGAGACAAATTGTTGCCAACCAGCCCGCTCCACCTGTTTTGCCAGCACGCTCCATTCACCTGGGCGTTGCGGGCAGAACAGGGGAACAGTCAGCGGGCGGGACAGTCAGCAGGTGAGCGGGCTTGCTTGCCAATCAGCAGGCGGGGGAGCAGAGAGATGACATCATCTGCATCATTGCAGTTCCGTCCCCACTGTGCGGGCAGCAGAGAGATTACATTATCTCTCTGCTGCCTGCCTTTACTCTGGGACACAGCAAGTGGCAATCCGCAATGTGTGACAGGTGGCGTTGTGGCAAGTGACAATCTGCTACGTGTGGCAGGTGACGTGGCAAGTGACAATGTGTGACAGGTGGCGTTGTGGCAAGTGACAATCTGCATTGTGTGGCAAGTGACAATCCTCAATGTGTGACATCGTGGCAAGTAACAATCTGCAATGTGTGGCAGGTGACAACCCGCATCTGGTGACGCGGCAAGTGACATTCCGCATCTGAAGGCAGGTGACGTTGGCAAGTGACACGCTCGGGGCTCCTACTGATTCTGCAATATGGTGAGTTGAACTTTTTTATATAACAATGTAATAATAGAAATTATGCACTTCAAGCATTTTTATTATTATTATTTTTTTTTTACTAGTAATGGCAGTGATCTGTTTTTTTTGTTTTGTTTTTTGTGAGACTGCGACATTGCGGTGGACAGGTCAGAAACTTTTGACACATTTTTGGGACCATTCACATTTATACAGTGATCTGTGCTATTAAAATGCACTGATTAATGTGTAAATGTCACTGTCAGGGAAGGGGTTACATGTGTTCCCTGGGAGGTGTTTCTAACTGGGGGGGGGTGGGACTGACTGGAGGAGGATAGAGCCATGACAGGTCCTCTTTATACTCCTACATACATGTATAGAGCCATGACAGGTCCTCATTATACTTCTATATACACGTATAATGCATTGACAGGTCCTCTTTATACTCCTATACATGTATAGAGCCATGACAGGTCCTCTTTAGTTATAATGATATCAAATAAAGGATGTGGGGCATTTTGGTGGGCGTGATTTTTTTTTCGGGGGGGGGCCCATACAACATTTTGCTATGGGGCCCTGTGATTTCTAGTTACGCCCCTGGACGTAGCCCACTACGTTCCGATAATAAGACATCCGGGAGCTGAAGGGCTGTACTGGGAAAGCCGCTGGCTCTGATAGGCACTTCCGCACAGCCAACCAGCTGTCCTTATTCAGATAATCAGCGCCCAATGTCCGGTTATCTGAATAGGCGGCCACAATAACATGCAATGCATGAATGTATGTTATTTGCGCGGCGCTGCAAAACAAATTTTCATAAGCCTTAAAGGGCCCGTTTTTTTTCTTCTTTTATTTTTTAATGACTACAGGAGGGGGGGGGGTGCGTCGCCCGGGCGCCCCCTATGGACGGGCCACCACTGCGTGGGCAGAATTGTGCACTTGCATTATGTACTGTGGACCCCTACACTGGGCATTGCACCCCCTGGATCACCACACTCCCCCCTACAGGCTCCTGTACCATATACACTATATTGTACATAGCTTCTGGTCAAAGTGTCTCAACTGCTCCCCATGTGGGGGGGGGTTCCTCAGTTTTCTACAATCCAAGCAATGCCGGTGTCACTGAGGAAGGTTGTCCCCTCCAGGCCTCCATCCTGCTCGCTGTCAGCCAGAAGCACTGAGGTTGATTGTGAAAAGATAAACATTGCAGAAGGGTTGGGCAGGCAAGCTGTACAGGAATGGGGGGGGGCAAGCACAGAGGAGCAGAGGATGCAACCTACAAGTGAAGGTGCCAGCGTCTGCTGTAACCCTCGCCAGGATGGGCACGTTTTTAGATCACAGAGTTAGAAATGCAATGCGAAGCCGCAGCTAACAAAGCCTGCAGACTACTCTCATGCAGTAACAAGGTCTCTTCATAACACCGGATCTCCCTCATCTACAAGTTCTGTTTTGGACACAAATTCTCGGCAAAGTCATTACTGAATTTGAAAGAGTTCAGTGGAGGTCAACAAAATGACTAAGATGGATGGAGGAGCTCAGTTATGGAGGGTGGAGGAGCTCAGCTATGGGGGAATGGAGGAGCTCAGCTATGATAGAGGAGGTCAGCTATGTGGAATGGAGGAGCTCAGTTATAGGGGATGGAGGAGCTCAGTTATGATAGAGGAGGTCAGCTATGGGGTATGGAAGAGGTCAGTTATGGGGAATGGAGGAGCTCAGTTATGGAGGATGTAGGAGCTCAGTTATGATAGAGGAGGTCAGCTATGGGGTATGGAAGAGGTCATTTATGGGGAGTGGAGGAGCTCAGTTATGGAGGATGGAGGAGTTCAGTTATGGGGGGTGGGGGAGCTCAGCTATGTGAAATAGAGGATCTCAGTTGTGATAGAGAAGGTCAGCTATAGGGTATGGAAGAGGTCATTTATGGAGAGTGGAGGAGCTCAGCTATGGGGGATGGAGGAGCTCAGTTATGGGGGATGGAGGAGCTCAGCTATGGGGGAATGAAGGAGCTCAGCTATGGGGAATGGAGGAGCTCAGCTATGGGGGGTGAAGGAGCTCAGCTATGGGGAATGGAGGAGTTCAGTTATGATAGAGGAGGTCAGCTATAGGGTATGGAAGAGGTCAATTATGGGGGATGGAGGAGTTCAGCTATGGGGAGTGGAGGAGCTCAGCTATGGGGGATGGAGGAGCTCAGTTATAGGGGATGGAGGAGCTCAGTTATGGGGGGTGGAGGAGCTCAGCTATAGGGGATGGAGGAGTTCAGTTATGATAGAGGAGGTCAGCTATAGGGTATGGAAGAGGTCAATTATGGGGGATGGAGGAGTTCAGCTATGGGGAGTGGAGGAGCTCAGCTATGGGGGATGGAGGAGCTCAGTTATAGGGGATGGAGGAGCTCAGTTATGGGGGGTGGAGGAGCTATGGGGGATGGAGGAGCTCAGTTATAGGGGATGGAGGAGTTCAGTTATAGGGGATGGAGGAGCTCAGTTATGGGGGGTGGAGGAGCTCATCTATGGGGGATGGAGGAGCTCAGTTATAGGGGGTTGAGGAGCTCAGTTATGGGGGGTGGAGGAGCTCATCTATAGGAGATGGCGGAGCTCAGTTATGATAGAGGAGGTCAGCTATATGGTATGGAGGAGCTCAATTATGGGGGATGGAGGAGCTCAGCTATGGTGGGTGGAGGAGCTCAGGTATGGTGGGTGGAGGAGCTCAGGTATGGCAGGTGGAGGAGCTCAGTTATGGGGGATGGAGGAGCTCAGCTATGGTGGGTGGAGGAGCTCAGGTATGGGGAATGGAGGAGTTTAGTTATAGGGGATGGAGGAGCTCAGCTATGGAGGGTGGAGGAGCTCAGCTATGGGGGGATGGAGGAGCTCAGTTATGATAGAGGAGGTCAACTATAGGGTATGGAAGAGGTCAATTATGGGGGATGGAGGAGTTCAGCTATGGGGAGTGGAGTAGCTCATCTATATGGGATGGAGGAGCTCAGTTATGGGGGGTGGAGGAGCTTAGGTATGGCAGGTGGAGGAGCTCAGTTATGGGGATGGAGGAGCTCAGCTATGATTATTGTATTAGCTGATTGTACGTCACACTGTATTTGCACAGCGGTCTTTCAAAAACAATCACATTTGTATTATGAAACATCACATGGCTGCTCTGCAATACGACCTCCAACCGACAAATGTGTCACCACCACCGGGGTTCATTTCCTCCCTGGTGACACCACTGTGCAGGAATGTTTCACTGGGGGGGTCAGGGGAGCTTTTATTTTATAGAAATTCAGAGAGAAATATACCTCTAAAACCCCAGACACCACCCATAATGCACCTACCAGAGGCTTACCCCCAGACACCACCCATAATGCACCTACCAGAGGCTTACCCCCAGGCACCACCCATAATGCACCTACCAGAGGCTTACCCCAGACACCACCCATAATGCACCTACCAGAGGCTTACCCCCAGACACCACCCATAATGCACCTACCAGAGGCTTACCCCCAGACACCACCCATAATGCACCTACCAGAAGCTTACCCCCCAGACACCACCCATAATGCACCTACCAGAGGCTTACCCCAGACACCACCCATAATGCACCTACCAGAGGCTTACCCCCAGACACCACCCATAATGCACCTACCAGAGGCTTACCCCAGACACCACCCATAATGCACCTACCAGAGGCTTACCCCAGACACCACTCATCATGCACCTACCAGAGGCTTACCCCAGCCACCACCCATAACGCACCTACCAGAGGCTTACCCTGGGCACCACCCATAATGCACCTACCAGAAGCTTACCCCAGACACCACCCATAATGCACCTACCAGAGGCTTACCCTGGGCACCACCCATAATGCACCTACCAGAAGCTTACCCCAGACACCACCCATAATACACCTACCAGAGGCTTACCCCCAGACACCACCCATAATGCACCTACCAGAGGCTTACCCCAGACACCAACTATAATGCACCTACCAGAGGCTTACCCCAGGCACCACCCATAAAGCACCTACCAGAGGCTTACCCCAGACACCACCCATAATACACCTACCAGAGGCTTACCCCAGACACCACCCATAATGCACCTACCAGAGGCTTACCCCCAGACACCACCCATAATGCACCTACCAGAGGCTTACCCCAGACACCACCCATAATGCACCTAGCAGAAGCTTACCCCAGACACCACCCATAATGCACCTACCAGAGGCTTACCCCAGACACCACCCATAATGCACCTACCAGAAGCTTACCCCCAGACACCACCCATAATGCACCTACCAGAAGCTTACCCCCCAGACACCACCCATAATGCACATACCAGAAGCTTACCCCAGACACCACACATCATGCACCTACCAGAGGCTTACCCCAGACACCACCCATAATACACCTACCAGAGGCTTACCCCCAGACACCACCCATAATACAACTACCAGAGGCTTACCCCAGACACCACCCATAAAGCACCTACCAGAGGCTTACCCCAGGCACCACCCATAATACAACTACCAGAGGCTTACCCCCAAACACCACCCATAATGTACCTACCAGAGGCTCACCCCAGACACCACCCATAATGCACCTACCAGAGGCTTACCCCAGACACCACCCATAATACACCTATCAGAGGCTTACCCCCAGACACCACCCATAATACACCTACCAGAGGCTTACCCCAGACACCACCCATAATACACCTATCAGAGGCTTACCCCCAGACACCACCCATAATACACCTACCAGAGGCTTACCCCCAGACACCACCCATAATGCACCTACCAGAGGCTTACCCCCAGACACCACCCATAATACACCTACCAGAGGCTTACCCCCAGACACCACCCATAATGCACCTACCAGAGGCTTACCCCAGACACCACCCATAATGCACCTACCAGAGGCTTACCCCCAGACACCACCCATAATACACCTACCAGAGGCTTACCCCAGACACCACCCATAATGTACCTACCAGACTGAGGCTTACCCCAGACACCACCCATAATACACCTACCAGAGGCTTACCCCAGACACCACCCATAATGCACCTACCAGACTGAGGCTTACCCCAGACACCACCCATAATACACCTACCAGAGGCTTACCCCAGACACCACCCATAATACACCTACCAGAGGCTTACCCCAGACACCACCCATAATGCACCTACCAGACTGAGGCTTACCCCAGACACCACCCATAATACACCTACCAGAGGCTTACCCCAGACACCACCCATAATGCACCTACCAGAGGCTTACCCCAGACACCACCTATAATACACCTACCAGAGGCTTACCCCAGACACCACCCATAATGCACCTACCAGAAGTTTACCCCAGACACCACCCATAATGTACCTACCAGAGGCTTACATCTGAACATCGATACAAATCAGAAGCACATTCTTACTCTGTAAATAAAACATTTGTGTACAAAAGCTGCACAGAAATATCCAAAAGTATCTGAAGCGTTGTATGTGTAACCGGTTCACCCCACCCCCCATGGAGGGGAGCAAGTCTTCATAGTCTGCTATGGGCAGGTTTTATCACCAACACATTTCACACTACTTTACAAAGTAAAACATGGATCTTTTTTGGGGTGGGGGAGGTGGGGTAAGAAGGATTTATTTTGTTGATATTGTTTTGCTAAAATTACTTTATTTTTATGCAATCCAGACACAAAAGAAAACAAAAAAAACTACAAATATTATTATTTATTTAGAAAAAAAAATGTGTAGAAAAAAAGTAGAAATGTTATTTGATAAAGTTTCCTGTTTCAAAGGACGCTGAAATGATGATTCTAGTACAAAAAAAGTTATTTATAAATAAAATAAAAAGGCTTTTTTATATTAACATTTTGTTTTTTTTAATGCAACTCTAAAAAAATAAAATGGGATGGGATGTTTATAAACAGTGGGGTAGATTCAGAGAGCAATTGCGTCTGTGTAACCATAGTTACGCAGCGCAATTGCTTACTTCCCCCGGCGTATCGAATGCTCCTGATTCACAACCCTTCGCGAGCCCTGCATACGCAGTTTACGTCGTTTGCGTACGTCGGTTTTTGCGTAAGGCTGGGACAGCCAATGCTACATAAACCCGTCGTTCCCGCGGCGCGAATTTAAAATTTAACGTCGTTTGCGTAAGTGAATCGTGAATGACGCTGGACGCCATTCACATTCACTTTGAAGCAAATTACGTCCTTGCAACGTCATTTGCCGCAATGCACGTCGGGAAAGTTTCCCGACGGAGCATGCGCACTACGTTCGGCGCGGGAACGCGCCTAATTTAAATGATCCACGCCCCCTACGGGATCATTTAAATTACGCGCCCTTACGCCGGGCATTTTTGAGGAGCCCCCATGCAAATTACGTGGCTACTGCTTCGTGAATGAAGCGTAGCGCAAATAATTTGCGGGGGCTGCAGGGCAAAAACGAGACGCTGCGCCTCCGTAAGAAGTGCGCAGCGGTACCTGAATCTGGCCCAATGAGCTAGATTCAGGTAGCTTGGTGTATGTTTTGGCCGGCGTAGCGCATCTCATATGCGCTACACCAACGTAAAATAGTGATCCCAGACCAGTATTCTCAAAGATCTGGCGCCGTACGTTGCGCCAAGGTAGTGTAAATAGGCCGGCGTAAGCCCGCCTAATTCAAAATAGGCAGGTAGGGGGGCGTTCTTCATTTAAATTAGCCATGACCCCATGTAAATGAATGGCCGTTCGTACGGCGCATGTCTGCGCATGCTCAGAATCAAGTTGCATATACTCCCTAAGAAATGTCGGCCATAACGTAACCTACGCACAGCCCCATTCACGTAACACTTACGTAAACAACGTAAAATTAGACGGCTGTTCCGACGTCCATACCTTAACATTGGCTGCGCCTCATATAGCAGGGGTAACGTTACGCCGGACGTAAGCCTTACGTAAACGGCGTAGTGGGTGCAAGTACGTTTGTGAATCGGCATATCTAGCTCATTTACATATTCTATGCGTAAATCTACGGAAGCGCCCCTAGCGTCCAGCGTAAATATGCACCCGAGATACGACGGCGTACTAAGACTTACGTTGGTCGGATGAAGCACGAATTCAGGCGTATCTAGTTCCCTGAATAGCGCGCATAGGTACGATGGCGCATCTTTCAACTTACGCGGCGTATCAATAGATACGCCAACGTAAACTCTTTGTGAATCTAGCTCAATGTTACTTTGTATCTCTCTATGCCAAGTTTGTGGGGTCCACAGACGTGTATTTCCCAGTCAATGATTGTCCAGGTTCATAGACAATGCCAAGTTCATGGTGTCCACACACGTGTATTGTATAAAGTAAACGGGATAATGGCGCTGCAAAATAAACTGAATCACCAACTGGTGTTCAAGGTCCCTGTGTATAAACAGGTGTTGGGTATCTGGATTAAGGGTGGATCCAATGGGGTGAATCCCCCTTCGTGTGCCCCACTAGGGCTGTATAAATCCTTCAGATTACCCGTTTATAATGCCAATAGGTTTTTGCCACATGGATGGCGGTTGACAGGTGTGTCACTGTGGATGTACGTATCCTAGATGTGGGGTCCGGTACACTGTACGGTGTATGTGTCACCACTGAAGTGAAAGAACAAAAAAACACAACAGAAAACTTAAAAGTCAGGACCCTGTGCAGGCATCAAGGGTCGTGAGCAAGTGATAAGTGATACGTATCACAGATGTGGGGTCTGGTACACTGTACGGTGTGAGCAAGTGATAAGTGGAGCTAATATGTGAGCTCTTATAAGTGAAAAAAGGCAGTTATAATGGTAAGTGCATACTCATAAAAAGTGAAAGGAAAAAAGGGGCCCCTTAGAATGGCACAATGCTGAATAATCCCAGGCGGCTGAGTAAGTGATAGTAGAACTAATAAAAATAAGGTTGTATTAATGATGATAAAGTCTCATAACCAATGATATCCGTGGATCCTATGCAATTAGCAATGTATAAAGTGCAAAATTGTAGTTTTACCAAAAACTCCAACTAAAAATAAAATAAAAATAAATGCAGCCTTCAATATATATGGACCCAGCATATACCATAAGGCAAAAAGTAATGAGCAGTGTAAGCTAGAAAAATGACCATATCAAGTCCAATTAAATAAGATGATTCCAAAGTGCGAGATAACACAGGATAAATGGTGACTGTTAGGTGCCCATCTGCTATATTCCAGTATTGGTGACTGCTGTGCTCCCCCTCATAGGTCCCCACTCACCAGAAGTCGTCACCCCCAAGGGGCAAAAAGCGGATGGTGGTGGTACCTTGCCGGTTGTTGTTACACGGTTTCCTGTGTTGGATCCACAGCGATCTCCTATGTTCCCGGGTTGTAAGATCTCCACAGATATATATCCAGTACCAGTGGTGAGGTCACTCAGAGCAGTTGAAAAAAAGGAAGAAAAATCCACATAGTGTAGTAGGTTCAAGTTTTTGGAAAAGCCCAAAAAACTATTTTTATTGTAAAAATAAAAATATAAAAAGTGTATAATCAAACACTTTGCTAAGGTCCCTGGACAGTGGGTACCTCCCACAATTAGCAAAAAACTGTTTAAAAACAAAAATAAACAAAGGAATAAAATAAAATAAAAGACTGCCCACACAGCTGGCCGCCTGTATCTCACTTGGCTGTATATTTCAAACTGCCGCCGCCGCCATGTAATGTCCTCCTTCGGCGTGCATGTGAAGTTTGGCAGTAAACAGCTGAGAAGGTTGGCGTGCTGCCAGATGCCGTGCAGACGCACGTACGGGCTTGCTAGTAGGTCACCTGACGCGGTTCGTCATGTGACTTTGTCCAGGTTCATAGACAATGCCAAGTTCATGGTGTCCACAGACGTGTATTGGCCAGCCAATGATTGTCCAGGTTTAAAGACAATGTCAAGTTCATGGTGTCCACAGACGTGTATTGCCCAGCCAATGGTCCTCCATTGTCATAGACATTGGCCAGTCCTTGGTGCCTTCACATATGTTTTTTCCCCATTTTATAGTTGTGTATTGGTCGGTCCCTCTTTTCCCAAGCCTCATTGGCTGTGAAGAAGATAGTCTGTTTGGTTTTTTATTATTTAAGGTTTCGATGCCACTTTAATATCAATATATATTTTTTTCAGAAACAGTTACAATGCAGAAAGAAGCCTACCAGGATCCTCCTCCTAATTATGAAGCCATCACAACCACCGCCCCTCCCGAGAGCTACCCGATCTCATCACACACCGGAGAAAGTGCGCTGGTTAAAGGGGTCCCTCCAGGACTTCAAAGACTGCTACAGGTGAGACCCTTCCTTGTAATGTGTATGATCATCCATGATAATAATACAGTGGAACCTCAGTTAACGAGTAACATGGTTAACAAGCATTTTGAAAGACAAGCAACTTTTTTTTTTAATCATGACTCGGTTTGCGAGTGTTGTCTCGCAATACAAGCAGAATTCAAGCTAATGGGGTGTGCAGTACCGGGAGGTTCCACTGTATAGTGAGTGAGTTCATGAAAATAAGCTGAACCAAATCTAGACTTTAAAGGTGACAAATGCGAACCACCTTCTTGTATTTAGGAAGCATTCACATATGTTCTTAAAGAATTGAACGGTGCGCTTCCACCTCGGGCCCATTACAAACTAGCAGACCATTCCGGGCTCACACAACTCTCACCTCATTAAGAACTAATGCAAGCCTTTAGATAATAGGGGAATGAGTTTCCAAGGTGCTCCAGTAATCTCCACTCTCAGTAGATGGATAGTAGCGGCGGGTTTGGGCGCGTTCGGATCGACCCTGCCAGGAAGCCGTCCTGCACACCGCCAACCATAGGTGGTGACTAGTGAGGCATTTTCTGAGTGGCAGCTGTATAGACACACGCTGCCTATAATTGGCGGGGTGCAGTGCCAAGAGAAAATGTGATACTGCGCTACCTAACTAAGTAAACAGAGAATAAATAAGCTGCAACAAAAATTGTGATATACGCACAATGTACAATCAAAAACGGAAAAAATAAGTTGCGCTAAACCATAAGTGAGTATAAATTATTGGATGAATAATAAATTAATATAAATAGTGTCCATAAAGTCCAAAGGACCTAAAATAAAAAACGTGGTGAAAGTTCAAAACAGGTGAGTGAATTGATGAATAAGGTGTAAACGTGACTGGCAAACAAAAATCCACCACCGGTGCAATAGATGAATGAATATCTATGCGCTTACCAGAAGGGCAAGCAAACAAGGCTTGCAGCTGGAACCCCCAGCCAGGGTCTTTATCAGGAACTGCCACTGATAGTCCGGATGGTGTTCCTCCAATTATGTGGATAGATTCAAGATCCAAGGAGCATGAAAGAAATATACAGCATATGGTGATGTACCGCAGATGAATCGAATGATAAGCACACCAATGGAAAGCCGCCACTGATAGATATCACCAAATAGGGGGGACTCTTACCAGATATATAACAATAGAATGCTTGTGGCCAAACCCAGCCAGGGCCTTTAAAGATTATCTCCAAACACACCAGCCAGAGCAAACGACTCTCTCAAGCAGCCACAGCAGAGTATATCACCAAAAGAAAAAATGAGATCCACATAGTGATGTACCGCAGATAAAAGGATTTAATAAAGAAAATTGCACTTACATAAAAACAGGGGTAATTTCAGCATTTAAAATTTCGAGCCGGCCGGCTACTACGAACGCCCGTCCTTCGGGACCTAGACGCAGCACGGCAAAGCGTCTCCTCCTCCCAAGGAGGAGACGCTTTGGGAGGAGGAGACGCTTTGACGTGCTGCGTCTAGGTCCCGAAGGACGGGCGTTCTTATTAAATCCTCTTATCTGCGGTACATCACTATGTGGATCTCATTTTTTCTTTTGGTGATATACTCTGCTGTGGCTGCTTGAGAGAGTCGTTTGCTCTGGCTGGTGTGTTTGGAGATAATCTTTAAAGGCCCTGGCTGGGTTTGGCCACAAGCATTCTATTGTTATATATCTGGTAAGAGTCCCCCCTATTTGGTGATATCTATCAGTGGCGGCTTTCCATTGGTGTGCTTATCATTCGATTCATCTGCGGTACATCACCATATGCTGTATATTTCTTTCATGCTCCTTGGATCTTGAATCTATCCACATAATTGGAGGAACACCATCCGGACTATCAGTGGCAGTTTCTGATAAAGACCCTTGCTGGGGGTTCCAGCTGCAAGCCTTGTTTGCTTGCCCTTCGGGGTGCAGTGCCAGCTTCCTGGCAGGTTCGCTCTGAACACGCATGAGCCCATTCTTTACCACATCCTGTCCTGGCCAATAGCAGAATGACTGCCGAGCGGGGGATCAGTTATCCTGACTGGGCATCATATGATCCGTGGTCAGGGCTGGACTGGGACAAAAATTTGGCCCTAGATTTCATCCAGACCGGCCCATTTTGACAGGTCTCTCCCATGGCGGCCAGAAAACAATGGTACTGCTTTGGTATGGATGGCCTCTTTTCTGCAGGAGAGAGTTCAGCGGGTAAGATTGGGACCGTATTACTCTGCTGATAGTTCTCTCTCCTGTGGGGTCCCTCAGGGTTCGGCATTATCGCCCATCCTGTTTAATATCTACATGAGACCATTGTTATACATCATACGCCGCCATAACCTTCTCTTCCAAGTCTACGCAGACGACACCCAGATATACTTCCGCCTTCCCAGGACCAATGAGAGGCAAGTTGATCTTGCCTCTTGTTTGGAGGAGATTAGAACCTGGATGGGAGCCAATTACCTCAGGCTTAATGGCTCCAAAACTGAAACTATGATCTTCAGTAACCATGATTGCCCTAGTAAGATGCCCGACTGGCCAGACTCCTTTAAACCGAGTCCGGTACCAGTCTCTAAGGTCAGGGACCTGGGGGTTATCCTTGATTCTAAGTTGGCATTGCATAGCCAGGTGAATCAAGTGGTAAGTGTATGCCACTTCCACTTGAGACTCCTGAGATCTACGTTTCGCTTTATCGAGGACTCTGACAAAATCTCTATGGTCAATGCAATGGTTGGTAGTCGACTTGATTATTGCAATGCCCTGTATATGGGCGTGTCTAAGAACATCTTGCACAAGCTTCAGCTCGTGCAAAATGCGGCTGCCAGGTTACTCACGGGTGTGGGCCGGTACGATCACATCATTCCATCCCTACAAGCCTTACACTGGCTGCCCGTGGCACAACGGGCTCAGTTCAAGACGGGGTGTCTTGTGCATAAGGCCATCCATGGTTTTGGACCGGGCTATCTCAGAGAAAAATTCATCAGTCATGTGCCTACTAGATCGCTGCGGTCTGAGAATTTGGCTTTGTTGAACATCACCAAATTTGCTAAAAACAAATGCGGTGGGAGGACCCTGGAAGTTCAAGGAGCTCAGTTCTGGAACTCCTTGCCCCTTCACATAAGACTGGAAAATGATCTCCTAAAGTTTAGGAGATTGTTAAAAACATGGCTATATATCCAGGCTTTCGGGGTGACTTAAATTTTAAGTATTCTGATAGCTCAAATTTTTTTTTATATTTAGCTTTGTATGTTTTATATTTTTTATTCGCTGATTGTTATTGTTTTATTGTCACTTGTTTGGTCGATGTAGTTTTTGCCCCTTTTCTGTTCTGTTTTTATCCCGCCAGCGCATCGAGGCACGTGTGTAAGACTGCGCTGTTGTTTTAACAGCATTTTAATAAATAAATAAATAAGATTAGGCAGAAGTGAGAAACTCCCAGGCGATAGCTGTGGAGTCAGCTGTCTGTCCCCCCTGCTCCTTTTGTCCTCCTCCTGCTTCTCTGTTCCCCCACAGGTGAGCGCTGCGGGGAGGGAGAGACAAAGGAGTGGAGGGGGCGGCGGTCCGCTGTCACTGAAGCCGGCCCACTGAGCCATCGGCCCACCGGGGAAACTCCCGGTAGTCCCAATGGCCAGTCCATCCCTGTCCGTGGTGCAGTGCATCGCTGTGACACACTGCATCTCCGATCTCGGTAAAGAGTCTATGATTTAGGTTCTTTGCCACATGATCAGCTGTGACCAGAAAGTGCCGGTAATCGGCTTTCCTCAGTTTGCGCTAAACAAGGCGTAAGTAGAGGGGAGCCAATCAGCGACTTTCCTGACGGGGTTGCGCTGATTTCTAGCGCATCCTCCATCAGAGGTGCCCACCCCAGATGCCAATCTGTGCCCATCAGCTGCCAATCAGTGCAAATAAAAAAATGTCAAACAGTGCCTATCACAGATGTCAATCGGTGCCCATCACAAATGCCAATCAGTGCCCATCCGTAATGCCTGGCTGTGCCTCCTCAGCAGTGCTGCCTATCAGTGTCATCTATCAGTGGCCACAATGGAAAATTAACTCTTCTCTTGTTTTTTCAGATGAACCAGATCTCCTTGCAAGAGAAATGTAAGAATCCCACCAATTTCTCCTTTCCATTAGTGATGATAACGGACAAAGATATAATCAGATAGAATTGTTGTTGAACTCTATTAAACGTTCTCACTTTTCTTAAAACTGACTTCCTCTTGTTTGCACGAGGGCCCTTGTAGAGCTCATCTCCAGTCATGGAGGCCCAGATTCACATAGAGTGGGCGCACATTACGCCGCTCTATGTGAATCTGGGCCTCATTTGCAAATTTGAATAGAAAATCAATGGGAGCGCCACATGCGCCCATGATACGCCAGCGCAGGCAAGATACCTCGGTCGGATGAAGCCTTTTTTTTTTTAGGCGTATCTTAGTTTGTGGGTCGGCGCATAGATACGACGGCGCACATTTGTACTTACGACGGCGTATCTTGAGATACGTCGGCGCAAGTTCTTTGTGAATCCGGGCCTAAGTATGGAGATTACTTTGAAGAGAAGGAGGAAGGGTGGGGAGCTAGAAGACATAGGCACGGATTCTGAAAATAGATACGGCGGCGTATCTCCTGATACGCCGTCGTATCTCTGAGTCCGGCCGTCGTATCTATGCGCCTGATTCATAGAATCAGTTACGCATAGATAAGCATTAGATCCGACAGGCGTAAGGCTCTTACGCCGTCGGATCTTAAATGCATTTTTTTTTGGCCGCTAGGTGTCGCCGACGTCGTTTTCGCCGTCGAGTATGCAAATTAGCTAGATACGCAAATTCCCGAACGTACGCGCGGCCGACGCAGTGAAGTTACGACGTTTACGTTAGGCTTGTCCCGGCGTAAAGTTGCCCCTGGGTCTATGAGGCGCAGCCAATGTTAAGTATGGCCGTCGTTCCTGCGTCGAAATTTGAAAATTTACGTTGTTTGCGTAAGTCGTCCGTGAATGGCGCTGGACGCCATTTACGTTCACGTCGAAACCAATGACGTCCTTGCGACGTCATTTGGAGCATTGCACCCTGGGATATTCTTCGGACGGCGCATGCGCAGTACGTTCGGCGCGGGAACGCGCTTAATTGAAATGCTCCACGCCCCCTACCCGGCTAATTTGAATTAGGCGGACTTGCGCCGGGTGATTTACGCTACGCTGCCGCAACTTTACAGGCAAGTTCTTTGAGAATAAAGCACTTGCCTGTAAAACTTGCGGCGGCGTAATGTAAATCAGATACGTTACGCCCGCCCAGTTTTACGCCATTCTACAAGAATCTGGGCCATAGAGCCTGGAGATGAGTATCAATATAGAGAAATAGGACATTTCCCCAGGCCCACCAGGCCAGAAAACTGCGAGGAGACTTGCAGAGTAATGGGAACGGGGTAGTGAGATTGTATAAGAGCTCATATCTGACCAGTACAGAGACCTACCAGGAGACTTGCAAAGTAATGGGGTTGGGATAGTGAGGTTGCATAGGATCTCCTATCCCACCAGGACTATAAGCTAAAAGGGGATTGGAAGAGTAATGCGGTTGGGATAATAAGGTTATATAAGATATCATACCCCACTAGGACAGAGAACTACCGATAGGCTTGCAGAGTAATGAGGTTGGGATAGTAAGGTCGTAAAGATCTCATGTCTCATCAGGACAGGTACCTACAAGGAAAGAGGTTGGGGTAGTGAAGTTGTATAGAGTCCGATACCTCGCTATGAGGGACACCTAATACAAACATGTACAGTAATGGGGTTGAGATAGTGAGGTTGTATGAGATATATCCCACCAGGACTGAGACCCAGAGCTGTCTTGATAGCATCATGGGCCCCTGGGCAAAGTAATGCACTGGGGCCCCTACCAACCTGCCCTAATTTACACACCCACTCTCAAGAATTAAAGTATAAATAGTTGATAGACATGTGTAATTTGTTTTTTTCCGAATTCCGAAATATTTAAATTAACGAGAACGCATTTAACGATTTTTCCCCCCGAATATTGGAAAAATCGTAAATTCCAAAAACCCGAAAATTGGAAAATCTGAAATAATAACTAACTAAAGGAAAAAAGTAATTTAAAACTGCTCGCGGCTATAATGAATTGTTGGGTCCCGGCAATACAGATAAAAGTCATTGAAAAAAACGGCATGGGTTCCCCCCCCAGTCCATTACCTGGCCATTTGGGTCTGGTATGAATATTAAGGGGAACCCTGCACCAAATAAAAAAAAAATGGCGTAGGGGCCCCCCTCAAAATCCATACCAGACCCTTATCCAAGCACGCAACCTGGCAGGCCGCAGGAAAAGAGGGGGGACATGAGTGCGCCCCCCCCTTCTGAACCGTACCAGGCTACATGCCCTCAACATGGGGAAGATGCTTTGAAGTCAGATGGGGGCGGCGTCACCCGTGATGTACACGGGTGACCCCGCCCCCCTCTGACGCCACGGGAAAATTGCAGAAAACATCTGTGGCATCAGAGAGGGTGGGGTCACCTGTGACATACTCGGGCCGAACCGAACGAAAAACAGGACTTTATATCACTTTTTAAAAAAGTATGTCTACTAAGGTTGCATAATTTCCTTTGCAATCACTTCCAATGTCCTTTTCTTTTTTTCCCACAGTCACGGTGTCACAAGACTGGGGGCGGAGCTTTGATGTTCTGGATCAGATGGGTCAGCGGATGTATCAGGTCACCCAGTATGTGCAGTGCTGTGGGCCCCTCTACGATCTGAAGGTTCGAGACAACGCGGGTCAGGAGGTCATGGCGTTGCTGGAGAGCCGTGCGTGCCGCTGTTCTCATCTGGTCAGTGGCCTTTAAATTATTTATTGTGTATACCACTAATGCTGTTGGTAATGAGACTTTATTGTTGGTAGGGATGTCCCGATACCGATACTAGTATCGGTATCGTTACCGATACCGAGCATTTCCCGAGTACTTGTACTCGGGGGAAATGCTCCGATGCTTCACCCGATACCTGGGCAGTCAGTTATCGTGTGATGGGGGGAGTTACAAGTCTCCGTGCTGTCTTCTCCCCCATGTTGTCTTCTCCTCCGTGCTGTCTTCTCCCCCATGTTGTCTTCGACTCCGTGCTGTCTTCTCCCCCGTCCTGTCTTCTCCCCCTCCATGCCGCTCTCCCCTGTGCTGTCTTGTCCCCCCGTGCTGTCTTGTCCCCCGTGATATCTTGTCCACCCATGATATCTTGTCCCCCCGTGATGTCTTCTCCCCCTCCGTGCTACTCTCCCCCGTGCCATCTTTTCCCCCTCCGTGTCACTCTCCCCCCATGCAGTCTTCTCCCCCCTCTGTGCCGCTCTCCCCCATACAGTCTTCTCCCCCTCCGTGCACCTCTACCCCCGTGCCATCTTTTCCCCCTCCGTGCCGCTCTCCCCGCATGCAGTCTTCTCCCCCCTCTGTGCGCCTCTCCCCGCATGCCGTATTTTCCCCCTCCTTGCCTCTCTCCCCCGTGCAGTCTTCTCCCCCCTCCGTGCCGTTCTCCCCCGTGCCGTCTTCTCCCCCCTCCGTGCCGCTCTCCCCCCTCAATTTGTCAGGATGAAGAGCGGAGGTAGGAGCCGCTAAACCCGGCTCCTACCTTTTCCGAATGAACAGAGTCAGTGATCACTGACTCTGTTCATTCACATAACTGAGCATCGTAACCTGTGTTTACGATGCTTCAGTTTATGAATGGAAAGGAACTTCTCTCCATTCATTTCAGCTGAGGCTGCAGAGAAAGGGACTGGGGAATCTGTGTCCCTAGTCCCTTTCTCTGTCTTAAAGGGGAGATGTCAGAGGTCTGTTACTACCCCTGATATCTCACCAAACTCCCCCCCCCAACAGGGCTGATTAAAAAAAAGAAAAAAAAATTAAAAAAAAATTTAAAAAATAAAATGTAAATAATAATAATAATAATAATAATAAAACACACTGACAATTCACTGTAAAAAAAAATAGTAAAAAATAAAAATTGTGTAAAAAAAATAAAATAAAAAATACCGCCACTGTCACATGACATTAAAAAAAAGTATCGGTATTCAGTATCGGTGAGTACTTGAAAAAAAGTATCGGTACTTGTACTCGGTCTCAAAAAAGTGGTATCGGGACAACCCTAATTGTTGGGAATGAACATTCATCTCCAGCTCTCCAGTAGCTACATTGCCAATGTTCTAAGTCAATGGATTTGATCCCAGGAACATTCCCCCGCTCTCCAGTAGCTACATTGCCAATGTTCTAAGTCAATGGACTTGATCCCAGGAACATTCTCCAGCTCTCCGGTAGCTACATTGCCAATGTTCTAAGTCAATGGATTTGGTCCCAGGAACATTCTCCCGCTCTCCGGTAGCTACATTGCCAATGTTCTAAGTCAATGGACTTGATCCCAGGAACATTCTCCAGCTCTCCGGTAGCTACATTGCCAATGTTCTAAGTCAACACATTTGGTCCCAGGAACAATAACCTGTTTTGCCTGCGTCTATCTAGCAAGGTTACTTTGTGGTATAAGCAAGGAATCTGAGACTTCTGCAGTGTGTAAATGTGCTTTTACTATACAAAGATGCTGTACATACAAAAATATTACAATATTAGGAATACAATACAAGAATGACAGATCTCTATAACAAGCAGAATGCCTAGCAAATGAACAGCCTGTGATCTATAACAGTACAAATACACTTAAAAGTTACTTATAACCTTTGGTTACTGTATGTTCATGATCTCCATTTGCTCCCGGAGAACAGGCACCTCCTTGTATGATGAGTGGCTTCTGATCTTAAAACATGAATGAGCCCTCAATACTTATGCCTGAATCCCCAAAGGGTCTGGTATTGCTTTTGGGGGGTACCCATTTTTCGGCGTAGGGGTTCCCCTTTAAATCCATACCAGACCCAAGGGCCTGGTGTGCTCTTAGAGGGGGAACCCATGCCATTTTTTTATTTAAAATTTGGCGTGGAGTTCCCCCTCATGATTCATACCAAACGCAGCTGACACAGTGCACTGCGATTACCTGCAGTTATGTGCAGATAGCTGCGCCAAATCGTTCTTGGACATAGTCAATTTTATTTTTTCTATCTGCACCAAACTGCAGCTAAACGCTCTGTGTGAATGGGGCCATAGGAAAGCATTGTGTGCTTTTAGCTGCTGTAGATAACTTGAGAATCCGCAGATAAAAGCACCATTCTATCCGTCCGTGTGAAAGGGGCCTAACAGGTTTTCTTCTAAGATTGCCCTGTATTTGTCTCCATCCATCTTCCCATCACCTCTGACCAGTTTACCTGTCCCTTCTGAAGAAAAGCATCCCCACCACATGATGCTGCCACCACCATGTTTGACGGTGGGGATGGTGTGTTCAGGGTGATGTGCAGTGTTAGTTTTCCCCCACACATAGCGGAAAAGTTGAATTTTGGTGTCATGTGACCAGAGCCCCTTCTTCCACATGTTTGTGTCCCCTCCCCCACATGGCTTCTCACAAACTGCAAACAGGACTTCTTATGTCTTTCTTTCCCCAATATCTTTCTTCTTGTCATTCTTCTGTAGCGCTACCCCCTCAGGGGCCGCTGGTTTGTTTTGGGATCGGCATATTTAGGTTACCTCTCAGTGTTGTCCAGGGGTGTAGCTGATGAGTAGAGTAGTGAGCGAATGTCCAGTCAATAAAAGAAGGTTTTTAAATGCTTTATTTCCAGGCCCAACATGGCCAACATCAACATGAGGTAGAGCAAAAAGGTTGATGAAGCAATAGAGAACTTGCGGTATCAGGCCTGAATAAGAACCAAGCAATTCTGCTCTCAACAGCACAGTAGTAATAGTCACAGTTCGTTGCCACTCTAGCCAGAGTGGGTAAAGTGCCCCGGACAGACTCCTGCAGGTAAGAGAGCTGCCGCTCCAGGTGAGCTCACTAGGGTAATTGATGTCCACTCAGAAGCAGATGGGTGCTGGCAATGCACAGGATGTGCAAAAACAATAAGGATATGGACAGCCGCACTCCAGTAACTTGAAAAAAGACGTGCCCTTTATTGGGTACAGGAAAAAATGCACTACAGATATCAGCACACAGTGGGATAAACAGCTGACGCGTTTCGCATTGAGTGTCAATGCTTAATGGCAGCCGAATGGCAGCCGAAGTGTCACTTTAGATTGCTGGGAGGAACAGGCCTCTGCCACAGACCCGGCTCTAAGGACCTCTGCCACAGGCCTATTACTTGGATGAGCTGAACGGATTGAGCGAATCCTCCCAGTAGATTAAATTGGGGTCACCTGGTGACAGTAGAAATGTACCTGTCAATGTCCCGGTCACCAGATCCCCGAAGGTTCGTTCAAGCCCTATTGGACAACCTGCCTTCGGGTTCTCCTAAAGCCGACCCCCCATCGAGCGGAATCCAGCCTGGGATCTCCTCAATAGAGCGAGGGACCCAGCAAGTCACTGGGGCCCCTTTCAGCAACATGGAGCTCCACGTAGCATGCGACCCCGGCCTGGTAGGCCATATCGCTGGGGTCCATTGGATGCGCACACCCTAAAAGTGGGTGCCGCACCTGGAACCCGCGAAGAACCAACAAAAATGGCGTCTGCCACAGATATACTCTCCCCCAGCATGCCCCGCGAGGGAAAACTCCTCTAATTGGCTTCTGGGGAAAATTGCTCTGCCAGAACCCCTCTAGCGCCAACTGTCGCCCAGGGGTGGGATAGGCACCCCTGGAGCGCAGACTGACCTACAGGACAGTTCAGGAATGACAGCAGCCCAAATTTAGTAAATTGTGAATGGGAGCAAAATAACTCTCCCATTCCCCATTAACTTTAGCGTAGTGCCCATACTGAAAGTAAGGGGGCGCTACACTTCCATAAAGGGCAGATTTGTGGAGAGACCACTAATAGTTGTCCTGTGGACAGATTCTCCCCCCCGAGCTGTGGATCTCTGCAGCTCCTCCAGAGTTACCATGGGCCTCTTGGCTGCTTCTCTGATGAATGCTCTTCTTGCCCGGCCCGGTCAGTTTAGGTGGACGGCCATGCCTTGGTAGGTTTGCGGTTGTACCATACTCTTTCCATTTTCCGATGATGGATTGAACAGAAGCTCCGTGAGATGTTCAAAGCTTGGGAGATTTTTTTTATAACCTAACCCTGCTTTATACTTCTCCACAACTTTTATCCCTGACCTGTCTGGTGTGTTCCTTGGCCTTCATGATGCTGTTTGTTCACTAAGGTTCTCTAACAAACCTCTGAGGGCTTCACAGAACAGCTGTATTTATACTGATATTAAATGACACACAGATGGACTCTATTTACTAATTAGGTGACTTCTAAAGGCAATTGGTTCCTCTAGATTTTAGTTATCAGAGTAAAGGGGGCTGAATACAAATGAATGCCACACACCCAGATAAATATTAATTTGAGTTTTATTAGTATCCATGACCACACAATTCAGCAGTATTTTCACAGGGTTTGGGTTGCAGCTGTAGCCTGTTGGGCATTATAAGTAAATCATCCCTGCAAATGTTTTCAAAATGTTACAAACTTCCAACTTGTAAAAAGTAGAAGTGGAACAAATGCCATTGTTTTTCAGATAAAAACAGTCGGTTCCAGTTGCTGACGTTCTAATACTTGTGTCTGTTCTAGGTGGAGGTGATTGTCCCATCATATGGGCTCGTTGGATTGGTCACTTTGAACTGGAACACCTTTGTCACCCATTTGTCCATCATGAACCCCTCAAAGGAGGTTATTCTTCTTATTCTGGGCCCCAGCTTCCAGACCAGCATCTTCGGGAATGTAACCTTTGAGGTATTTCATAAAGGAAACTCTAATGAACATAGATCCCAGTCCATGCTGGGGTTCTGGCAGAGGCAGGTTGGATCTCACAGACTGGGTGTGGATGGTTTTTGACTGGGCGTTGCTGATTTTTACAACCATCTAAATCAGATGTCTCCAAACTGCGGCCCAGGGGCCAGATTGCTCCCTTTGTTTGCCTTTATCCGCCCCTGGCGGCACTTTTTCATATACTGATACCATTAATGGAGCATAACCCCCCCTACTGAGACCAGTGAAAGAGCACAATTCCTCCCAATTACAATGATGGGGTCCAATGACACCAACGATGGGGTCCAATTTCTCCCAATGACACCAATAATCGGGCCCAACTCTTCCCAATGACACCAACAATCGGGCCCAACTCTTCCCAATGACACCCAATGACACCAACAATTGGGGCCAACTCTTCCCAATGACGCCAACAATTGGGCCCAACTCTTCCCAATGACACCAACAATTGGGCCCAACTCTTCCCAATGACACCAACAATTGGGGCCAACTCTTCCCAATGACGCCAACAATTGGGCCCAACTCTTCCCTAATGACACCAACAATTGCGCCCAACTCTTCCCAATGACGCCAACAATTGGGCCCAACTCTTACCAATGATGCCAACAATTGGGCCCAACAATGGGGCACAATTCCTCCCACTAACACCAACAACTGGGCCCAATGATGGGGCACAGTTCCTTCCAATGACACCAACAATTGGGCCCAACTCTTCCCAAGGACGCCAACAATTGGGCCCATCTCTTCCCAATGACACCAACAATTGGGCCCAACTCTTCCCAATGACGCCAACAATTGGGCCCAACTCTTCCCAATGATGCCAACAATTGGGCCCAACAATGGGGCACAATTCCTCCCACTAACACCAACAACTGGGCCCAATGATGGGGCACAGTTCCTTCCAATGACACCAACAATTGGGCCCAACTCTTCCATAGGACGCCAACAATTGGGCCCATCTCTTCCCAATGACACCAACAATTGGGCCCAACTCTTCCCAATGACACCAACAATTGGGCCCATCTCTTTCCAATGACACCAACAATTGGGCCCAACTCTTCCTAATGGCACCAACAATTGGGCCCAACTCTTGCCAATGACACCAATTGGGCCCAACTCTTCCTAATGACACCAACAATTGGGCCCAACTCTTCCCAATGACACCAAAATTGGGCCCAACTCTTCCCAATGAGGCCAACAATTGGGCCCAACTCTTCCCAATGACAACAACAATTGCGCCCAACTCTTCCCAATGACGCCAACAATTGGGCCCAACAATGGGGCACAATTCCTCCCACTGACACCAACAATTGGGCCCAATGATGGGGCACAATTCCTCCCAATGACACCAAAGATGGGCTACTGCTCATATTCCCATTGACGTTGGGACCTTTTCAACCCCCAATAGCCATAGTCCGGCCCTCCTAAAGTCTGAGGGACAGTAAACTGGCCCCCTGTTTAGAAAGTTTGGAGAACCCTGATCTAAATGATTGTTGTATCCCACCCAACTAAAGATCAGCCCCATCACCCTGATCAGTATGCAATGGGATCAGACCAATGATGGGATTCCAAGATTGGTGCCTCCAGTCTTCCAACTACAGTACATCTGTAAACTGTGATTTTTGCTGTCTTTTGTCTTCATGTTTGGAGGAAATTTTTATCTCAACTATAATTGAGACACAACTGTGAGACTTTCCTATTTTTACAGTGCAACCTGAATGCTTTTTAACTGATATGAGTAAAATCACTGTACTGTACTTCTTGCCTATGCAATCCTTGACTATGCTAATCATTTCCAACATCTAGAACATCCAAGTTCAATCCATCTATCGCTCTTCCCTATTGTATCTAGTGTACCGAACTGTCATCACCTCTATCCACCGCCATCTCCTTCCCTATTGTATCTAGTGTACCCAACTGTCATCACCTCCATCCACCGCCATCTCCTTCCCTATTGTATCTAGTGTACCCAACTGTCATCACCTCCATCCACCGCCATCTCCTTCCCTATTGTATCTAGTGTACTTAACTGTCATCACCTCCATCCACCGCCATCTCCTTCCCTATTGTATCTAGTGTACCCAACTGTCATTACCTCCATCCACTGCCATTTCCTTCCCTATTGTATCTAGTGTACCCGACTGTCATCACTTCCATCCACTGCCATCTCCTTCCCTATTGTATCTAGTGTACCCAACTGTCATCACTTCCATCCACTGCCATCTCCTTCCCTATTATATCTAGTGTACCCAACTGTCATCACCTCCATCCACTGCCATCTCCTTCCCTATTGTATCTAGTGTACCCAACTGTCATAACCTCCATCCACTGCCATCTCCTTCCATATTGTATCTAGTGTACCCAACTGTTATCACCCCCATCCACTGCCATCTCCTTCCCTATAGAATCTAGTGTACCCAACTGTCATCACCTCCATCCACTGCCATCTTCTTCCCTATTGTATCTAGTGTACCCAACTGTCATCACCTCCATCCACTGCCATCTCCTTCCCTATTGTATCTAGTGTACCCAACTGTCATCACCTCCATCCACCACCATCTCCTTCCCTATTGTATCTAGTGTACCCAACTGTCATCACCTCCATCCACCGCCATCTCCTTCCCTATTGTATCTAGTGTACCCAACTGCCATCACCTCCATCCACCACCATCTCCTTCCCTATTGTATCTAGTGTACCCAACTGTCATCACCTCCATCTACTGCCATCTCCTTCCCTATTGTATCTAGTGTACCCAACTGTTATCACCCCCATCCACTGTCATCTCCTTCCCTATTGTATCTAGTGTACCCAACTGTCATCACCTCCATCCACTGCCATCTCCTTCCCTATTGTATCTAGTGTATCCAACTGTCATCACCTCCATCCACTGTCATCTCCTTCCCTATTGTATCTAGTTTATCCAACTGTCATTACCCCCATCCACTGCCATTTCCTTCCCTATTGTATCTAGTGTACCCAACTGTCATCACCTCCATCCACTGCCATTTTCTTCCCTATTGTATCTAGTGTACCCGAATGTCATCACCTCCATCCACTGCCATCTCCTTCCCTTATGTATCTAGTGTACCCAACTGTCATCACTTCCATCCACTGCCATCTCCTTCCCTATTGTATCTAGTGTACCCAACTGTCATCACCTCCATCCACTGCCATCTCTCTTCCCTATTGTATCTAGTGTACCCAACTGTCATCACCTCCATCCACCGCCATCTCCTTCCTTATTGCATCTAGTGTACCCGACTGTCATCACCTCCATCCACTGCCATCTCCTTCCTTATTGCATCTAGTGTACCCGACTGTCATCACCTCCATCCACTGCCATCTCTCTTCCCTATTGTATCTAGTGTACCCAACTGTCATCACCTCCATCCACCGCCATCTCCTTCCTTATTGTATCTAGTGTACCCAACTGTCATCACCTCCATCCACCGCCATCTCCTTCCCTATTGTATCTAGTGTACCCAACTGTCATCACCTCCATCCACTGCCATCTCCTTCCCTATTGTATCTAGTGTACCCAACTGTCATCACTTCCAACCACTGCCATCTCCTTCCCTATTGTATCTAGTGTACCCAACTGTCATCACCTCCATCCACTGTCATCTCCTTCCCAATTGTATCTAGTGTACCCAACTGTCATCACCTCCATCCACTGCAATCTCCTTCCCTATTGTATCTAGTGTACCCAACTGTCATCACCCCCATCCACCGCCATCTCCTTCCCAATTGTATCTAGTGTACCCAACTGTCATCACCTCCATCCACCGCCATCTCCTTCCCTATTGTATCTAGTGTACCCAACTGTCATCACCTCCATCCACTGTCATCTCCTTCCCTATTGTATCTAGTGTACCCAACTGTCATCACCTCCATCCACTGCAATCTCCTTCCCTATTGTATCTAGTGTATCCGACTGTCATCACCTCCATCCACTGTCATCTCCTTCCCTATTGTATGCAGTGTACCTGACTGTCATCACCTCCATCTCCTTCCCTATTTTATCTAGTGTACCCAACTGTCATCATCCACTGCCATCTCCTTCCCTATTGTATTTAGTACACCCAACTGAAATCATCTAAAGCTATTTTATGTTGTCCATTATTTAGATGGTTATTTATTTCCATGGTTCTTATTTTCTGTATTTTTCTCCATATCTCCCGGGGTTTCTGTCTCTGACACCTCTGTGACCCTTTTTCCCCTAAGGTGAAATCTCGGGATGAGCAGCATGTGGTGGGGATGATAAAAGGTGAGGGGAACAAGTACATCGTCACATTTCCGATGGACATGGAGGTGACGATGAAAGCCATGATAATGGCCTCCTGCTTCTTTCTGGTAAGGCCGCCTCCATTCTTCTCTTTACATCTCTGTAATATTTACTGCAACAGTTTTAGGGGGCACGTACCCAATATATGTGTATTAGCTTTGTATTCCTCTGTCCTCCTATCTGTATTACCAATGGGTAACAGTGCACCAGAAGAATCAGAATCGGGCCGATTTTACCATCTTCTAAAAATGTGGATCCAATACATTCCCGGGACCCTCCTGCACCCCCCCCCCCCACCAGTAAAAACAGTGACTTTGTGAAAGTCAGAATCTAACCACGTCTCCTCCATACTTCCCACAATAGAGTTCTGAGCCCTTGGCCTCTATTACCGATCTAGAGACACTTAGGCAGTGCTGTGATATAATGGAGAAGGGGGGTGCCTATGTTACATCATTATTGTTGTCAGAACTCCCACCCTAGGTGTGCACATGCTGGGCTAGCTACCCTCCGGTATTAGCATGCGTTTGGTGTTAAGCTTAGTAAGGTCATTCTAGTCAAAGGCTTTCTTCATATAGAAAGGGAATTCATCATACACAGAGATGCTAAAAAAGTGTTCATGGCTAAAGTTCATTCTCTATTACTATATCTGGGCATTGTATTGGATGAGGGTCTCACTGTTACACACTAGTGGTACAAATATACAAAATAATGACTGGAATTGTGCTTTTCTCTGCTGCAGGATTCCATTATTAATGAAAAAAGGAGATACGTGGCAACCCGTCCGAGCAGCGACTAAGCAGATGTTGACGTCTCAAGATGTGAACTGGTCTTCCCATGTCATGACTACAGATGCAAATACTAAGTGGTCAGAAAATAAGAAACTCTGTTCAGTATCTTGTTGGAAAAATCTTTGTCCCTATCCCTGAAGTTACTCTATGATGGTCCTGTAGCCCACTGGGGTTAAAGCTGGTCTAGGTTCATGCACCCCAGGTTTAATTTAGATAATATTTGGGCTCTTTTTGATTCTGCAATACTGAGGATTCCTGATCGCAAAAACCTCATTCCTAGTAGAGAAACCTGCCTATCAGAGCCAGATTTGGAGGAATTCACATCACAAGCATACATTTTTTTCCTAATAGAGATACACGCCTACCAGTAACAGTTTTGAAGAAATCCTCATCATCACAAGTGGATATCCCATTCCTAATGGTGATGCTAGCCTGTCAGAGCCCGTTTCAAAAGAATCCACATCACAAGCAGAGATCTCATTCCCAATAGAGATATTAGCCCACAAGAGCCAGTTTGGATTGAATATTGTCAGGAGCTTGTTGTGCTCCTGCTCCATCATAGCTGCTGGTTCCAGCATCCTGGTTTTAGCTATGATGCATTCTTGTCTGTCCACCTGCAAGGTGATTAATGTGGCCAGTCTCTGGGTGGAGACCAAACCTGATGTAAGCCAGCCAAGCCTGCAGTCCTATGCACATACTCCAAGCTCTCTGTTTGTCTGACCTGCTCTGCTAGTTTGGATTCCTTCATTGATGACCTCAGATTGGATATTGACTACTCTCTGAACTCTGCCTGCCTTTTGACTACAGATTTGTACCTGACTATTCTGAACTTTGCCAGCCTTGTACCTGGACTTACATGTAACCACTCTGCCTGTCTGCCAACCACAAGTACCTGTCTCTGGGTGGAGACCAAACCTGGTTTAAGCCAGCCAAGCCTGCAGTCCTATGCACATATTCCAAGCTCTCTGTTTGTCTGACCTGCTCTGTTAGTTTGGATTCCCTCGTTTGACGACCTCAGATTGGATATCGACTACTCTCTGAACTCTGCCTGCCTTTTGACTATGTATTTGACCCTGACTATTCTAAATCTTGCCTGACTTGTACCTTGACTGTCATTAAACCACTCTGCCTGTCTGCCAACTGCAAGTACCTGTTTGCTTTGTTATCGCATGCCCCAGCCTGGTGGCCAGGCACTATAGCATTGTGTATAAGTCCTGGGGGTAAACGAGTACCAGTAGGCCTGCTTGCTTTATGGGAAAATAGGCTGCTATAGGTGAAGAACACAGAAGCCAGCTATAGTGTCTGACCACCTGCGTTGGAGTTAAGCGTGACAAATATTCAACACAAGTGGAATCCCATTCATAACAGAGATACCAGCCCATCAGAGAGAGTTTTGAGGGACTCCTCATCACAATCAGACATCTCCTTCCTAAAGTTTGTACCAGTCTACTGTAGGCAGTTTTTGAGGCTTCCACATCACAAGAAGACATCCCCTTCCTAAGAGAGATACCAACCAACTAGTTTGGGGATGGATCACTTTGCAAAACATACTAAAGACAATGGGGTAGATTAACATACCTTTTGCGGCGGCGTATCTCCAGATACGCCGCGGTAATTTGAATTCCGCGCCCGCGTAGCGTTACGCCGATTCTCAAAGGCAGTTACTCTGAAAGAATAGGCTTCCTCCACCGACGTAACTTGATTGCGGCGGCGTAGAATTGTGTGCAATATAACTTTGGCCGCTAGGGGTGCTTCCGTTGTTGTCGGCGTAGAATATGCTAATTTCCTAGATACGCCGATTCACAAACGTACGTGCGCCCGGCGTTCGTTTTTTACGTCGTTTGTGTTAAGGCTTTTTCGGCGTAAGGCTGCTCCTGCTATTAGGAGGCGCAGCCAATGTTAAGTATGGACGTCGTTCCCGCTTCGAAATTTGAATTATTTATGTCGTTTGCGTAAGTCGTTCGCAAATAGGGCTGGACGTAATTTACGTTCACGTCGAAACCAATACGTCGTTACGCCATACTTGGAAGCAATGCACACTGGTATATGTATACGGACGGCGCATGCGCCGTTCGTAAATCACGTCAGGTCATCACATATTACCATAAAACACGCCCCCCTTCCCCATTTGAATTACGCGCGCTTACGCCAGCCCCATTTACGCTACGCCGCCGCGACTTACGGAGCAAATGCTTTGTGAATACTGCACTTGCTCCTGTAAGTTGCGGAGGCATAGCGTAAATACACTACGCTGCGCCGCCGTAAATTATAGCGTAGCTACCTGAATCTACCCCACTGACTTCCTGGTGGAAAGGAACTTCTAGCTGATGACATGGCTGGACAGGACACAGCGGCAGAACTAAAGGGGTCGCTGCAGTCGCACTTGCGACTAGGCCCTGTCGTTCTGCCGCTGTGGGGGGCCCGTAAGACCCGGCATCTCTTCCTGCAACTCTGGCTGGCCATTTAGAATGCAGTGGGGGAGGTGGGAGGCGGAGATCGTCAGCTCTATGGTGCTTCTGGGGCTTGCAGTTCTCTCCTCCCGAGTGTCAGTGTGTACAGTGGAGAGGGAAGGGACCTCTGATCCGGGCATGTATCACTTTCAGTGTACAAGTGAGTCGCTATGCTTGTACACTGTTGCTGATACCTGCCTGGGTCAGAAGCCCCTCTCCTCTCCTCTGCATACACTAATGCCCCGTACACATGATCAGTTTTTCTGTTGGAAAAAGTCTGATGAGAGCCTTTGGTTGGGAATCCCGACCGTGTGTAAAAAACTGCTGGAAAAAAAAAGAGCGCAGGATCTCCTTTTTCCCATCAGGAAAAAAAATTCTGATTGTGTGTACAAATCCGGACGTGAAAAATTCCTACGCATGCTCGAAAACAATTCGACGCATGATCAGAAGCATTGAACTTCATTTTTTTGAGCTCGTCGTAGTCTTCTTACGTCACCGCGTTCGTGGCAGTCCAAATTTCCACAAACTTTTGTGTGACCATGTGTATGCAAGGCAGGCTTGAGAGGAATTCCGTCGGGAAAACCATCGTTTTTTTTCCGACAGGAAACCCACTCATGTGTACTGGGGAATGACACTCAGGAAGAGAGAACTACAAGCCCCAGGGAGATCCCTCTGCCTGTGTACACCATAGAGCTGCCGATCGCCACCTCCTACCTCCACCTGCCAGGTACACGGGGAACCTCTGGAAGGGGGGAGTCAGCTGTCTTGGGACTCCAATGTAAGGAAGGGGCCCTCTGGGGACACTGATGTAAGAGGGGGGCCCTCTGGGGACCCTGATGAAAGTGGGAGATCTCTGGGACCCTGATGTAAGTGGGGGATCTCTGGGCACCCTGATGTAAGTGGGGGATCTCTGGGCACCCTGATGTAAGTGGGGGATCTCTAGGGACCCTGATGTAACAGGGGGGCTCTCTGGGGACCCTGATGTAAGGAGGATCTCTGGGGACACTGATGTAAGAGGGGGCCCTCTGGGGACCCTGATGTAAGTGGGGGATCTCTGGGACCCTGATGTACTTGGGGGATCTCTGGGGACCCTGATGTAAGTGGGGGATCTCTGGGGACCCTGATGTAAGAGGGGGGCTCTCTGGGGACCCTGATGTAAGGGGGATCTCTGGGGACCCGGATGTAAGTGGGGGATCTCTAGGGACCCTGATGTAAGAGGGGGGCTCTCTGGGGACCCTGATGTAAGGAGGATCTCTGGGGACACTGATGTAAGAGGGGGCCCTCTGGAGACCCTGATGTAAGTGGGGGATCTCTGGGACCCTGATGAAAGTGGGGGATCTCTGGGGACCCTGATGAAAGTGGGGGATCTCTGGGGACCTTGATGTAGCTGGGGGATCTCTGGGGACCCTGATGGAGGTGGGGGATCTCTGTGGACCCTAATGTAGGTGGGGGATCTCTGGGGACCCTGATGTAGGTGGGGGATCTCTGGGAACCCTGATGTAGGTGGGGGATCTCTGTGGACCCTGATGTAAGGAGGATCTCTGGGGACACTGATGTAAGAGGGGGCCCTCTGGGGACCCTGATGTAAGTGGGGGATCTCTGGGACCCTGATGTACGTGGGGGATCTCTGGGGACCCTGATGTAAGTGGGGGATCTCTGGGGACCCTGATGTAAGAGGGGGGCTCTCTGGGGACCCTGATGTAAGGGGGATCTCTGGGGACCCGGATGTAAGTGGGGGATCTCTAGGGACCCTGATGTAAGAGGGGGGCTCTCTGGGGACCCTGATGTAAGGAGGATCTCTGGGGACACTGATGTAAGAGGGGGCCCTCTGGAGACCCTGATGTAAGTGGGGGATCTCTGGGACCCTGATGAAAGTGGGGGATCTCTGGGGACCCTGATGAAAGTGGGGGATCTCTGGGGACCTTGATGTAGCTGGGGGATCTCTGGGGACCCTGATGGAGGTGGGGGATCTCTGTGGACCCTAATGTAGGTGGGGGATCTCTGGGGACCCTGATGTAGGTGGGGGATCTCTGGGAACCCTGATGTAGGTGGGGGATCTCTGTGGACCCTGATGTAAATGGGAAAATGGGAGATCTCTGTGGACCCTGATGTAAGTGGGAGATCTGCACTCAGATATGTAACGTAGATATATATATATATATATATATATATATATATATATTGCACACAAATATATTATATACATGTGTATGCCCCCCCAAGTGTATGACTTTCTTTACTTTGCTGCTATGGGCTCTAGCCTGAGATCTTTTGTAGACCCAGCAACAACCCTGGTGGGGGACCCTTCATGGTTTCTTGCACCGGGACCCTGAAGATTCTAGTTACGCCTCTGCAGGACATGGTGTGTTATGCCGCGTACACACGATCGGTTTGTCTGATGAAAACGGTCTGATGGACCGTTTTCATCAGACTAACTGATCGTGTGTGTGGGCCCCATCGGTTTTTTATCCATCGGTTAAAAAACTAGAAACTTGTTTTAAAATTATCTGATGGTTAACTAAGCAATAGAAAAAAAACGATCGTCTATGGGGAAATCCATCGGTTAAAAATCAACGCATGCTCAGAATAAAGTCGACGCATGCTCGGAAGCACTGAACTTCATTTTTCTCAGCACGTCGTCGTGTTTTACTTCACCGCGTTCTGACACAATCGTTTTTTTTTTAACTGATGGTGTGTAGGCAAGACTGATGAAAGTCAGCTTCATCGGATATCTGATGAAAAAATCCATCGGTCTGTTTTCATTGGATGAACCGATTGTGTGTACAGGGCATTATTTATTGCGTAAGGCTGCTGAATTCATCCATGCTTCGAATGGTGGAATACTGATGCTGTTACATTGTACTGTGCCAATATAGGTGCAGATCCACAAAGATCTACCCCGGCGCATCGTATCTGAGATACGCTACGCCGCCGTACCTTACCTGTCTTTGGTTCGAATCCATAAAGATTTTGCGCCGTAAGTTACGGCGGCGTAGTGTATCTCAAGCGGCGTAACGGCGCAGAATTCAAGTTGGGTGGGTAAGGGGCGTGTTTCATTTAAATGAAGCGCGTCCCCGCGCCGAACGAACTACGCATGCGCCGTCCCTAAATTTCCCGCCGTGCATTGCGCGAAATGACGTCGCAAGGACGTCATTGTTTAGACTTGGACGTAAATTACGTCCATCCCGCGATTCACGGACGACTTGCGCAAACGAAAACAAAAAATTCTGATTAAACGCGGAAACGACGGCCATACTTAACATAGCAGGTTTAACTATACGCCACGAAACAGCAGCTTTAACTATACGCCAGAAAAAGCCGACTAGAAACGGCGTAAAAGAATGCGATGGCCGCTCGTACGTTCGTGGATCATCGGAAATAGCTAATTTGCATACTCGACGCGGAAAACGACGTGAACACCACCCAGCGGACGCCGAAAAATTGCATCTTAGATCCGAAGGCGTACGAAGCCGTACGCCTGTCGGATCTAACCCAGATGCCGTCGTATCTTGGTTTGAGGATTCAAAACAAAGATACGACGCGGGAAATTTGAAAGTACGCCGGCGTATCAGTAGATACGCCGGCGTACTTGCTCTGTGGATCTGCCCCATAATGTGTAAAAAATTCTGCACCAAGTCACAAAGTAGTTATTTTCTAGCTTCAGCAGCTTCAGGTCTGAGTGGCGCAGTGGGCACGCTGAGCCATTTTTAGTGGCACCCAGAAGATCACTAAATATATATATATATACACAAAATAATTTTATATTTATTATTAAAACCTACTTGTAATAAAGTTTGTCTAATATTATCTAGTCTGCAGTGTAATTCTTATGTTTGAAAAATGTGGTCTTTGCATTAATCTCTGCATTTGGATCCATATCGGCGCAAAGGGATTTTTTTCACACCTGAAGAGAGTGGGAAGTCCACCGTGAAGCCCACTTAAACAGATATTATGTGCCATGCAATGTGTGCTATGGTGCCGCCCGCAGTGGTTGGTGGTCATGGTAAAAGGTGGATGTTCCTAAAAGAAACAGTTTATCATCATGACACGCCTTCACATCTTTCACCATCAGATTCCTGCGCACCTCTCAGTTTTTTGGTCACATGACATCTCAAAGTCGCAGTAGAACTTTTTTGGAAGACTTGGCTCTACCAGACGCTGTGATCGCAGTTTTGAATGGGGAGGTTTTATAATATCCATGGGCGTCCGCTCCATAGAGCAAGGGGGGGCAATTGACCCCCCCCTGTAAAATCGAGAAGGTGTTAAAGAATCTCGCGGCCGCGGGCTGTCTGAGCGGTCCCGGGCCGGATGCCACACAGACACAGCGAGCAGAGTGAAGCCGCCTCCCCCTCCAGTGTTTATGTGTGCACAGGGGGAGGGAACCTGCTGTGACTCGGCCGTGCTGATGGCTGATCTGAGGTACTGAATGGGATGGGGGGAGGGGAGGTCCGTCTGTGCTGAAGGGGGGTCTGTGCTGAATGGAGAGGTCTGTGCGGAATGGGGGGGCTGTGCTGAAGGGGAGTCCATCTGTGCTGAATGGAGTGGTCTGTGCAGAATGGGGGGTCTGTGCTGAATGAAGTGGTCTGTGCTGAAGTGGGGTCTGCACATTCTCTAGGCTATATTTATATGGGCATGGAGTGAAGCTGAATTATCTCAAGAGCTATTTCACACTGCCAACTGGCCGCGTTATCGGTAAAGCGCCGCTAAAAAGGACTGCTTTACCATCGTTTTAGCTGTGCTATTCAGCCGCTAGCGGGGCGCTTTTAACCCCTGCTAGCGTTTGAAGAAAGGGTTAAATGTGTATCGCCGCTGTGGAAGCGCCCCCCCATGAAAAAAATTCAGTGGACGCCCATGATAACATCTACCCCCCTTCGTCACCCCCCCAGAGCTTTTTTTCAGGGGGAACTCAGTTCCACCACCTCTGGCTCAGACCCTTTGGTGCCCGTTCACCACAATCACTTGTAAACACAGAAGTCTGGTTTCTGTGGTTTCTGTGTTTACAAGTGACAGCTCTGCACTCTGTGTGTACCCCCCTCTGTATGTAATGCAATTCTGGTATTTAATGCCCCTTTAAGACCCTTCTACTGTTTGTGAAATATGAACGAGGTCATGGTTGAGTTCCTGATCCTATTTTCTGAGAAAAAAAGCTCTGTTGTCGCCACTCCAGCCAGAGTGGGTATCGCTCACCTGGATAGGTCCCTCTCACTGGCCTAGCAGCCGGGATGGCGCACGAAATAAAGTACAGTCTCTGCCACAGACTTTCCTTTATGGGGAGACACTTTTGGTCCAGAATCCCCTGCCACAGGATTCAGCAGACTAACTTTTGTAGAACTCAAACCCGACAGGCGACCACCATCCAGCCTCTCAGTGTACGGTGCATCCTTCGATGAAGTTTCCAGGCCTTCTCCCAAGATACCAGCCTCTTGCATGGTCCTCTCCAGGAAAGGTCCTCCCCTGGCTTCCTTCATCAAGTGGCTTCCTCCGGCAGGACGGACAGCGCAGGATCACCTCCACAAAGCAACCCTCAGCCAGACTACTGGACCCACCAGACGAAGCCGTGACCCCAGACCAACGTAGTCCCGGAGTCAGGATTCAGGACACGCACCTCAGGCCAGACGGACCCCTTGCCAATGGTGTCTGTCCCTAAAGTACCCCTCCCCAGCATGCACAGCGGTAGGGATGAGCTTCGCGTTCGATTAGGAACGTATGTTCGACTCGAACATCGGTCGTTCGATCGTTCGTCGAAATTCGAACAAAACGGGTCGTTCGCGCCAAATTAGAGTGACGCAAAACGGCCCATAATTCACTGCGGCGTTGAGTGCTAAAGATTGGCCAAGCATGCTGTATGTCCTGCATGCTTGGCCAATCACAGCGTGCAAAAAACGAAGAGCCATAATTGGCCAAAGCCTGGGTTGCTTTGGCCAATTATGGCTCAGGGCTTTAGCACACGCCCCACACTATAAAAGGCCGCCTTCCGGGCGGCCTCGTGTAGTGTGTTCCGGCTTGTTACAGAGAGCAGTTAGAGAGACAGAGAGTTTGGGCCAGATTCACGTAGCGCAGCGGATCTATAGATCCGCTCGATCTACGTGAATTAAGATCCGCTCCCGCAAGTTTAGGAGGCAAGTGGCTAATTCACAAACCACTTACCTCCAAACTTGCGGCGGCGGATCCTAAATCCCCCGGCGGAATTCAAATTCCGCGGCTAGGGGAGTGTACTATTTAAATCAGGCGCGTTCCCGCGCCGATTTAAATGCGCATGCGCCGTCCGGGGAATTTCCCGGCGTGCATTGCTCCCACTGACGTCACTAGGACGTCAGTGGTTTCGACGTGAGCGGGACTTGCGACGCGCGTGTTCGTGAATTGGCTTACGCAAACGACGTTGGAAAATTCAAATTCGACGCGGGAACGCCGGCTATACTTAACATTGGCTGCGCCTGCTAAAAACAGGGGTAAGTATACGACAGGAAAACCGCTACGGAAACGACGTAAGAAGACTGCGACGGGTCTGTGTACGTTCGTGAATTTGCGTATCTCGCTGATTTACATATTATTTATCGTAAATCAGCGGGAACGCCCCCCGGCGCCATTTTTAAATTGAAAAAAAGATCCGACAGTGTAACTCAGATTCTATGAATCAGGCGCATAGATAAGACCAGTGTAAGTCAGAGATACGATGGTGTATCTGTAGATACACCGTTGTATCTCTTTGTGAATCTGGCCCATAGTGTGTAGAGAATATATATACATCCCTAGGAGTTGTCAATATATTTATATACTGTATAGCTTAGCTAGATCTGCTCTTAGTATTTGTCAGGCAGGAGATTGTGCATAGCTGCAGTGCTCTAACGTGTTGCATTGCCTGCCTGTGTGCTGTGTAGTTTACACCTAAACGTACTGGGTGTTACTGCACGTGTCCTGTTTATTTGCAAGTAAGCGCATTTACTGCAAGTGCAATTTTGCTCTTTTATTGAAAGTAAGCGCGCATTTACTGCAAGTGCAATTTTGCTCTTTAATCGCACGTAAGCGCATTTACTGCAAGTGCAATTTTGCTCTTTAATCACACGTAAGCGCATTTACTGCAAGTGCAATTTTGCTCTTTAATCGCACTTAAACGCATTTACTGTAAGTGCACGTGTGTTGTTTATTTACACCTGAATGCATTAAAATGTCTGGAAGGACAACAAACAGAGGCAGAGAGTCACGCTCTGCATCTAGAGGCAACGCTGGTGGTGGATGTGGTGCATCCTCTTCAGCACGTGGCCGTGGCCGCTCGTCCTTCTTTTCGGGAGCTGGCCGTGTTGAGCCTCAACATGCTGAGAAATTAGTTGAGTGGATGACCAAGCCGTCCTCATCCTCCTCATCCTCTCTCACACAGACTGATTATAGTTTGTCTGGCAAAGCAGCTGCCAAGGCGTCCTCTACCCTCTGCACAATGGCATCACACAATCCTTCCCTAGTCCCACCGTGTCCTCCTGAGGAGTCCCCCGAACTGTTTCAACACAGTGTTAACGTGCTCGGATAAGGGGTCTGGTGTGGATTTTTGGGGGAACTCCACAACATTTTTTTTTTTAATTGATGGCGGTGTTCCCCTTAATATCCATATCAGACCTGAAGGGCCTGGTAATTGAATTTGGGGGGACCCCCAGCTTTTTTTTTTTTTATGAATGAATCATCTCTGAATTGCCAGGAGCCGACAATTCATTAGAGCCGCAAAGCCGGTTTTAAATGCCTTTTTTCCTTTCAGAAATGACACTTTGTGCAGGGACAGTTCTATGTACGGGAAACATGCGCATTTTCACATGCTGACTTTACACCCCCCCTAGGTACGAAATTTAAAGTAATATTACACTTTTATTGTTTCACTTTTAGCATTATTAAATTCACTGCTCCTGAAAAAACTGCCGTTTTTAAAACTTTTTTTTGCATTGATACATGTCCCCTGGGGCAGGACCCGGGTCCCCAAACACTTTTTAGGACAATAACTTGCATATTAGCCTTTAAAATTAGCACTTTAGATTTCAAATGTTCGAGTCCCATAGACTTTAATAGGGTTCTAAAGTTCACACGAACATTTGGTGTGTTCGCAAGTTCTGATGCGAACCGAACAGGGGGGTGTTCGGCTCATCCTGAGTTGTCAGTCCGCCCCTGGTATAGTCACTGAGATTCTTCTTCCAGGTGAATGTAATGGTTGAGTTTTATTGTAGTGAGAATTGGATGTGTCAGACTCTCCCACGTGACGCAATAATTGTAGGTTATTGTGTGAGTAGGAGGGTTGCAGTATACGGATGTTGTGTATTCAGTCACCTGTCACCTTTTCCTTCCCTCCTCTGGGAGCTTCAGACCTTTCACAATCCCAGCAATCAGAGATAACACTCCAAGGAGGACTTACGTCACTACAAACAGGAGCGCACGAGCAACTGACTCAGAATGCCCCCGGACTTGTTTTACTAGAAAAACCTTCGACCCGACCAGCTGGTACCACCGGTGTCACCTTACCTGTGTCTGTCCTTATCATGATCTAAGGACCTTCCTGTGTGCACAATATCTCACTACTCGGTTGGAAAATGGGTTAATGATATACCTGTTGTAGAATCACGCCCATTTTAAATAAAATGCCCCGCCCCTAATTAAAGTACATTCTCTGCCTGCAGTAGCTTGCTGGACATCTGACATTTCTGGAAACCTTTTGTTGGCAACTACATTGTTGGGGAAGTTCTGTACACCGTCCTCTGATGTCCTCTCCCTGGCCCGGGAAAGTCCCAGCTATTGTACCATCCTCACCTTTCCCTGGGACTTCTCCTCCTCCTCTGATCTTCTCCTCCACCTCCTCCTCTGATCTTCTCCTCCACCTCCTCCTCTGATCTCCTCCTCCAGCTCCTCCTCTGATCTCCTCCTCCAGCTCCTCCTCCAGCTCCTCCTCCAGCTCCTCCTCTGATCTCCTCCTCCTCTGATCTACTCCTCCACCTCCTCCTCTGATCTCCTCCTCCTCTGATCTTCTCCTCCACCTCCTCCTCTGATCTCCTCCTCCTCTGATCTCCTCCTCCTCTGATCTTCTCCTCCACCTCCTCCTCTGATCTCCTCCTCCAGCTCCTCCTCTGATCTCCTCCTCCTCTGATCTTCTCCTCCACCTCCTCCTCTGATCTTCTCCTCCACCTCCTCCTCTGATCTCCTCCTCCTCTGATCTCCTACTCCAGCTCCTCCTCTGATCTTCTCCTCCACCGCCTCCTCCTCTGATCTCCTCCTCCTCCTCCTCTGATCTTCTCCTCCACCTCCTCCTCTGATCTCCTACTCCAGCTCCTCCTCTGATCTCCTACTCCAGCTCCTCCTCTGATCTTCTCCTCCACCTCCTCCTCTGATCTCCTCCTCCTCTGATCTTCTCCTCCACCTCCTCCTCTGATCTCCTCCTCCTCTGATCTCCTACTCCAGCTCCTCCTCTGATCTTCTCCTCCACCGCCCCCTCCTCTGATCTCCTCCTCCTCCTCTGATCTTCTCCTCCACCTCCTCCTCTGATCTCCTCCTCCTCTGATCTCCTCCTCCCATCCCCTCCTACTCTCACCTCCTCCACCTCATCTCTTCCCGTGTAGAAATTGACTTCCACCTTCTCACCATACCTCACACTCCGATCTTCTAGCATGTAAGTCCTTTTATTCTTATTGTATTGATCACATTGGTCACACCTCTCTCTACATTCACCAATAATTTATTCTTAATATTATTACTTATTGATTAGAACATTCATTACATCTCTGTACATTCAATGAGAGATTCTTCTTCTTCTTCTTATTATTATTATTATTATTACTTATTGATTATTGTATTGATCACATCTCTCTCTACATTTACTGAGAGTCTATTCTCATTATTATTATTTATTTATTATGGAATTGATTAGAACATTGATCACCTCTCTGTCCACATTCAATGAAAACTTATTTTATTCTTATTACTTATTATTTGTTGAATTGATCAGGACATTGGTCACATCTCTCTCTCTCTACATTAACCAATAGTTTTTTCTTATTATTATTATTACTTATTGAATTGATCAGGACATTGGTCACACCTCTCTCTACATTCACCGAGAGTTTATTCTTATAATTACTTATTGATTATGGAATTGATTAGAACATTGGTCACATCTCTGTCCACATTCAATGAAAACATATTTTATTGCAAAAATAAATGTTGTATTGATCATAACATTAATCACATCTCTCTGCATTCACCGAGAGTTTTTTCTTATTATTATTACTTATTGAATTGATCAGGACATTGATTACCTTCCCATCTACATTCACCCATTTTTTTTATTATTATTACTTATTGGTTATTGTATTGATCAAGATACTGATGACATCTCCATCCACATTCACTGAGAATTTTTTTTTATTACTACTCATTAATTATTGTATTAATCAGAACATTGATCACATCTCCATCCACATTAACCTATAATTTATTTAATTCTTATTACTTATTGATTATTACTTAGAGTTTATTTTATTCCTATTACTTATTGGTTGTTGTATTGATCACGACATTGATCACATTTATATCTACATTCACTGTGAGTTTATTGTATTATTATTATTACTTATTGATTATTGTATCAGTCAGTGCATTGATCATATCTCCATCCACATTCACTCAGAGTTCTTTTTATTATTACTTATTGGTTATTGTATTGATCAAGATACTGATGACATCCAGTGGCGGTCCGTTGATAGAGGGCACTGGAGCACCGCCCCCTCTGGCTCCGCACCGCCACTGAAATAACATACATTCATGCATTGCATGAATGTATGTTATTGTTGCCAGCTGCCGCTGGTCTAATTCAGGTGGCCGGACATAGGGCGCCGACCACCTGAATAACGGCAGCTGGTTGGCTGTGCGGAAGTGCCTATCAGAGCCAGCGGCTCTGATAGGCTTTCCGAGTACAGCCCTCGTCTCCCGGATGCTTTATCCAGGGAACGTACATGGGTGATTTCCTTGGATAAGACTGACGGCCGTCTCAGCCAATCAGGTTCACCGATTCTGGTTATCGGTAACCTGATTGGCTGAAGCGTCATCGAGGGCGGGAGAAGACATCGAGGGACGTGGAAGCAGAAAGGTAAGTGCATTTTACAGGGCACAGCGGCAACAATGGGCACAGAGGCGACAATGGGCACAGTGGCAACAATTAAAGGGCACAGTAACATGCACCGTCCGTGGAATTTTCCAGTGTGCATTGCTCCCTAGTACGCCGCAAGGACATATTGGTTTCGACGTGAACGTAAATGACGTCCAGCCCCATTCACGGACGACTTACGCAAACGACGTAAAATATTAAAAATTCGAAGCGGGAACGACATCCATACTTAACATTGGTACACCGCATATACGCCTCATATAGCAGGGGTAACTTTACGCCGGGAAAAGCCTAACGTAAACGGCGTATCTGTACTGTGTCGGCCGGGCGTACGTTCGTGAATTCGCGTATCTAGCTGATTTACATATTTCTAGGCGTAAATCAGCGTACACGCCCCTAGCGGCCAGCGTAAATATGCCTTAGAGACTTACGCCGGTCGGATCTAATAGAAATCTATGCGTAATTGATTCTAAGGACTCAGAGATATGACGGCGTATCTCCTTTGAGAATCTGAGCCTTAATTTTTATTGGAACACATTAGGGTTGTCCCGATACCGATACTAGTATCGGTATCGGGACCGATTCCGAGTATTTGCGGGAGTACTTGTACTCCCGCAAATACCCCCGATACCAAAATAGAATACACCCCCCCCCCCGCCGCATCCCGCCGCTACGCCGCATCACGCCGCATCCCCGCTTGGTTAATACGGGCGGGGAACATTAAAGCATTCATTTGAATAGCTGTAGTCTTTCCCGCCCCGCTGCGTATAGACACTCCCCCTTGGGTGAACTGTCTCGTGTGAACTGTCCAATCCCGAGCAAGGGGGAGTGTCTATACGCAGCGCGGCGCGAAAGACTACAGCTATTCAAATGAAAGCTGTAATGTTCCCCGCCGTATTATCCAAGCGGGGATGCGGCGCGGCAGCGGTGATGTGGCAGCATGTACGGTAAGGGGTAATGGCTGCATATATGGGGAGGACATGGCTGCATATGGGGGGGACATGGCTGGATATGGGGGGGACATGGCTGCATATGGGGGGGACATGGCTGCATATGGGGGGACATGGCTGGATATGGGGGGGGGGACATGGCTGCATATGGGGGGGACATGGCTGCATATGGGGGGGACATTGCTGCATATGGGGGGGGACATGGCTGGATATGGGGGAGACATGTCTGGATATGGGGGGGGACATGGCTGGATATGGGGAGGACATGGCTGCATATGGGGGGGGGACATGGCTGGATATGGGGGGGACATGGCTGCATATGGGGGGACATGGCTGCATATGGGGGGACATGGCTGCATATGGGGGGACATGGCTGGATATGGGGGAGACATGGCTGGATATGGGGGGGACATGGCTGGATATGGGGGGGACATGGCTGGATATGGGGGGGACATGGCTGCATATGGGGGGGACATGGCTGCATATGGGGGGACATGGCTGGATATGGGGGAGACATGGCTGGATATGGGGGGGACATGGCTGGATATGGGGGGACATGGCTGCATATATGGGGGGACATGGCTGCATATATGGGGGGACATCGCTGCATTTGGGGACACATTTAAAAAAAAGTATCGGTATTCGGTATCGGCGAGTACTTGAAAAAAAGTATCGGTACTTCTACTCAGTCCTAAAAAAGTGGTATCGGGACAACCCTAGAGCACATTGTCAGATGTATTTTGACTGATTTATATATAGGCATTATTTGTGCGAACAATCAATATCACCCAATATGATTAAGAGTAAAATTACCATGTGTATGAGCTCTAAAGCCGCGCACACGAGAACGGTCCAAAGGACCGTTGTCATAGATTAACCGATGAAGCTGACTGATGGTCAGTCGCGCCTACACACCATCAGTTAAAAAAACGATCGTGTCAGAACGCGGTGACGTAAAACAGAACGAAGTTCTCATTTTTTCGACCGAAGGATAACTGACCGATGGGGCACACACACGATCGGTTAACCAGAGGACAACGGTCTGAAGGACCGTTTTCATCGGTCCAAACCGATCGTGTGTACGAGGCCTCAGGGAGTTGGTTCATTGGGGCTATGCTATAATAAATA
>NC_053491.1:490867958-490870458 GCF_905171775.1 Rana temporaria
GGCGGCGATCAGCGATTTTTTTTGTGACTGCGACATTATGGCGGACACTTCGGCCAATTTTGACACATTTTTGGGACCATTGTCATTTTCACAGCAAAAAATGCATTTAAATTGCATTGTTTATTGTGAAAATGACAGTTGCAGTTTGGGAGTTAACCACAGGGGGCGCTGTAGGAGTTAGGGTTCACCTAGTGTGTGTTTACAACTGTAGGGGGGTGTGGCTGTAGGTGTGACATCATCGATCGAGTCTCCCTATAAAAGGGATGACACGATCGATGCAGCCGCCACAGTGAAGCACGGGGAAGCCGTGTTTACACACGGCTCTCCCCGTTCTTCAGCTCCGGGGAGCGATTGCGACAGAGCGGCTATAAACAAATAGCCGCGCCGTCGTCCCGGAACGCTCCCCGAGGGAACCCGACCGCCGCATGTAGCGGGGGGGGGGGTCCCGATCGGACCCCCGACCCACGTCTAGGCAGGGACATACAGGTACGCCAATGTGCCTGTACGTGCCATTCTGCCGACGTACATATACATGCGGCAGTCGGGAAGTGGTTAAACTGTGTTGTTGCGTCGAGAGGCCACGTCCTCAGAGGAAGTCGTAAGGACGAAACGTCAGGGCGTGACCTCACGACACACAGGAAGCATTACTCTGTGTGCTGCGCTCCAGTGTGTGGTAGTAGAGCGGTGTCTATCCGCGGTGGACGGGACTGACACATGCAACGATATACCACTGTGAGCCTAGGAATCAGCCCGGTAGTTGCGGGGGGGGGGGGGTTTAAACCACCTTATAAACTTTTGCTGTAAACCATATCAATGCGGTGATTGATACAGCTTGTGGAATAAAGACTTTAAAACGGTATTACACCATATCTAGTCTTTTCCTTGCCCTCCTATTGTGCTGATGTTAGGAGCAAAGCACACTGATCAACGGCTGGTCCTGGAGTTGGAGAAACTCGATCGGAGCAGGGATTCAGAGCTGGTTACACTCTACCATCTGGTGAGTACATCCAGGGCCGATCCTAGGCAGGGTGCGCACACCGAGTACACCCAGGCCCCCTGCAGAGGTGGGGGGCGCCGATGTGTAGACACACACGAAAGTGCCTCAAAGAAGCTACTTCCAGGACATTTTTGGACGTCCTGCAAGCGCACCACTCCAGTGTGAAAGCACCCGGGCTCTCACACTGGGATTGAAGATGAGGCTTTTTTCAGGTGCTATTTTTAGTGCTAAAGCGCCTGAAAAACCCCTCCAGCGTGAAAGGGGTCTAATGGACCATCTCCTGTACTATGTATGCAGTCTCTGATCATCTCCTGTACCATGTCTGCAGTCTCTGACCATCTCCTGTACCATGTCTGCAGTCTCTGACCATCTCCTGTACTATGTCTGCAGTCTCTGATCATCTCCTGTATCATGTCTGCAGTCTCTAATCATCTCCTGTATCATGTCTGCAGTCTCTGACCATCTCCTGGATCATGTCTGCAGTCTCTGACCATCTCCTGGATCATGTCTGCAGTCTCTGACCATCTCCTGTACTAAGTCTGCAGTCTCTGATCATCTCCTGTATCATGTCTGTAGTCTCTGACCATCTCCTGTATCATGTCTGCAGTCTCTGACCATCTCCTGTAGGATGTCTGCAGTCTCTGACCGTCTCCTGTATCATGACTGTAGTATGTCGGGGGGGGCTTTCTAACAGACTCTCTACCAGAAGCCCCCTTTGTGTCCATCAGAGAGGCCCCCCCCCCCTCCAGATCCCAATAAAGTTCTCTGCTTCTCTTCCTGTATTTTGTTTATTGTTAAGAGATCATGTAAGGATCCCGGGGTAATGAAGACTTTGTGGGGGAGCATCTCTGTGGTTGAGTCATTGCCATAGAAACATTTCTAAAGGGGAGGAGTTAGTAAAATGACCACACCCATGTGGGGGGGCGCCAGAAATATTTCTGCACCCAGGCGCCTGTGACCCTAGGATCGGCCCTGAGTACATTGCCTTAAAGCGGTTCTCCACCCTAAAGTGGAGTCCCGCTGATCGGAACCCTCCCCCCCTCCGGTGTCTCCGTTTGGCGTGACTGACCTCCCTTGGCAACTGCTTCAGACTCAGGTATGCCACCGGGTCGTCAGATCACACGCCGGTCAGTCCCCAAGTCTTTGTGTGATCTGCAAAGTCACCAGAAGTCAGTGTGAAGACGGCGAATGGGTCTGTGCGCCGCCGTCTAGGTGTCCCGCTATGGGAGGGGCAGGTTATGGCTCTGAAGTGACAGTCACAGGAGATTCATAAAAAGAAAAAGTTATATTTGTTGAAATGCTGTAGCACCGGTGCTCAGAGTTCGGGGGGGGGGGGGAATCAGGGCCCCATAGGGTCAGCCACCCTCTGCTCCCTCCGCAGCCGCCAGTTCTCCTCTTTGAGCTTCTCCAGCTCCATCTCCAGTTCATGGAGCCTAGGGGGGTCAGCCTGCTGTGACCTCAGGTGGTTGTTCTCCTCCTCCATGCGGCTTATGCACTCCTCCA